>NW_019228573.1:4829-55151 GCF_002742605.1 Olea europaea var. sylvestris
TTAAAAGATTTACCTAAATTATCTATGCCATTAGAAACAGATTTTTTAATTATAGAAACAGATGGAAGTATAACAGGATGGGGAGCAATTTTAATTGCAAAACCCAATAAATATGCAGATAAAGATAGTGAGAAAATTTTAAGATATAACAGTGGAAATTATAAAGAAAAAGGTAATATAAGTAGCATAGATTTAGAATTACTTGCAGTTAATTATGCATTAGATTCTTTTGAATTGTTTATTATTTCTAAAAAAGAAAATACTTTAAGAACAGATTGTGAGACAATAGTAAGTTTTGTTAATAAAATGAAATTAGAAAATAAAAGAAGTAATAGAAGAAGATGGTTAAATTTTATAGATAGAATTACTAATACTGGATTAGTAATTAATTTTGAACATATTAAAGGTAGTGATAATCAGATCGCAGATATTTTAAGTAGAATAATTAAAAATAAAGAATATGACTGATTATTTATTGCAGATACAAAGACCAAGAGGTCCCAGACCAGGATTGCCAATTGTTGGCAGTTCAAGCTCTCAGACAAATATACTACAGACTCATGATAAGTTAAGATTTGGTAATGTAGAATTACTTTGTTTTCCAAACAGTAATATTAGTTTTAAGACATTATCCCATATTTCAGTTACAAAATCAGAAAAATGTATTTTAGATAATCTATGGATTTCTTATAATAAAAATCCTAAAGACCAAAAATATTTTTTAGCCTGTTTAAATGCTCTTTCAGAACACTTTAGTCAAGATCATAAAAAATTCAAGTGTTATGTTGTTTTACAAAGAAGACTTCCAGGAATTTATCATACCTGGTTAGAAGTTTCAGATTGTATAAAGAATTTTCCAAATCCTCTTTATAAAGGATTTTATTCAATTTCAGAAGCATTAGAAGAATGTAGAAAATTTATAGGAATTAACTATTTTGTTGCCCCTTCTTTAAAAAATGTTTCAGATCAGCCTTTAGATTATGCTTCCAAATTTTGTGAACACTGTGAATGCATGACTAAGAATTTTAAAATTTTAAATGAGTCTAATCAGTCTTTATAACAAGAAAAATTAGTCTTACAAAAGAAAATTTCTGAATTAGAACAGGAAATTATTAATTTAAAAATCTCAAATCTAATTGTTCAGACACAAGCAGGTACTATAGAGCCCAAGAATTCTATAGCTAGTCCAGCTCAAACGGAAGCTAGTAAAGACTTATCAAATCCGTTTATGGTTCTGGGCTTACCAAAAGCTCAACAGACTCAGGGGACTGTTGATTCTCCTACTTTTCAATTTAATCAGACTCAACAGGCTGAAAATCCTGTTACAGAAAATAAAAATACTTCTGAAGACCAGACACAGCAGACTGGAAATTCTATTACTAGACTTATAAGTCCAATAGACCTTAAACAGAAAAGCCCAATTAATTTTTCGGAATCATTTCAATCAGCTCAAGATCCAGAACAGATTTCTCAATCAGATATTAGAAGAATCAAAGAAATGTTTGATAAGATTGAAGAAATACAGCAACAAGTTAAACAAAGTACTACAAAGAAAAAGAAGATTCAGATTAAAAAGAAAAATAAAGGAAAAAAGAAAATTGAAAAAGACTTGGATAATTTTGAAGACAATAATTCAGAAGAAGATGTTAATCCAGAAGGTTGTACTGATGGAGGAGACTCTTTAGACAGCATCGGCAGACACAATTATGAAACAAGATAAGGACTCATTCAGACACTTGGCAAAAAGTTACGGTGATTTTCAGAAAAGACTCAACCACTTGAAGACTTTTGTTCAGATTTCAAGAAAGATCAAGAATTATTGTACAAAAAGAAGAATTTTTACTGTTTTCTTTTTGAAAAAATTTGTAAAGAATCTTACTGTTTGATAAAGTAAGATTTGATAGCATAGCTTTTTACTGTTTTCTTTTTGACGTTTTGAAAAAAAGCAAAGATTCTTTGCTTTTGAAAAACATTTTCTATCTCTTTTCTTTCCTATAAAAGGAGACCATTCTTTCATTTGTAAACACACAAGAAAATATATGCAATACAAGTTTTTGTTTCTCTGAAACATGTTCTAATTTTCTTTCTCTCCCGAAAGGGAAATTCTTAATTGTTCTTATTCTTAGATAGAATAATATCCCACAAAAATATATTGTTTTAAAAACTACCGATGGATCATTCCGGTAGGTATGTTTTATAGTTCTAAGATATGGTGCTAATAGTTAATATTAGTTCCAGATCTTGTAAGAACAATTTATGTTCATAAATTTTTCATTTTGTAAAAGTTTTATGATTTTTGTAAAGAGTTTCATGCTTCATGCTGGGTATATGATAAGAGCATGTCTTAACTCCAAATTAAAAGTTTAAACTGTTTTTAAAATAAGTCCTGAGTGACCTCTCAAAGCGTAAAGGCCCAGTGAAGAGGCTAGGAGACGCATAGAAGAGCGAAAGGGATCACTGTTTTAAGAATTCTTGTTAAGGGAGTGCCAGTTGTGTCCTTACAAGAATGGAGTTAGGCCCAAGTTCATATATCCCAGATGACATACTTTTTCAATTTAAAAAAAAAAAAAAAGGGATATTATTTTATCAAAAGAAAAAGATTTCTCAATTAAGAAAAGTACTGAGTAGGACTTTTCATAACAACCTCCTACAACAGCCTTAAAATCCTTGAAATATTAACCTTATTTCAGGATCCTATATATATATATATATATATATATATGCTTATATTCTTCAAATAGTATCTTTTTTTTTTCTTTTAGTTCTAAAGGTAGATTTTTAATTATTCTAAAAAATTTTAATACTTCTTTTATGTTTTTACTATATGGTCTGACTATATTATCTTCTTCTATATAGTCTTCTATATTAGAATTATATTTTACCTGATACCTTAGTCTATTTTTATAAGTTTCAATAATTTCTAAAATCATAAACTTTTGAGTCTTTCTTTATCTTTTCAATGATTAATTTTATTTATTTTCAATATCTTTTAGGTAATTTATTTTTATATATCTTCTCATGATCTCTATAGCTCTGATACCAACGGGATGATGCTACTATGAGCGAACAAAAATCTAATAATCAACAATCTAATAATCTAATATTCTAAAAATTCTTTTATTTTTGTTTTGGTTAATCTATTTGTTATTAAGCGTATATAAAATCTTAAGGTAAGGTTAAAAACTAATTTTTTGTATGTTTGTGGTAATTTATTTTTTATTGGCCTTCTCATAAATTTTTAAGTAATTCTTCAAAGTCTAGTAATGTCTGAGAATTTATAATATCAACATCTGTTATCATATCTATATCTGTTCTAAAAGGTATATCGTATTTTAAGATATTTTTCTTCCTTTTTTCTAATTTATCTATGATACCTTGTATATCTTTTATGATTATTGATCTTACAATTCCTTTAACAAAATTTTTTAATAAGTTTTCTTTGAAACACTTTAATATTTCTTGTGATGCATATAATTGTTCTTGATATCCTATCTTATCAATTTCTTTTTCAAACTTAATTTCTTTTTTATTTTTAACAACCTTTTTTATATTATATGGTCCTCTCTATATTTGGGTTTTTTCATTTTATAATTATTCATAAAGATTAATAATTCTTTCAAGTTTTTAGAAAAATTACTTGTTAATTTTTTAAGGACATAGATAGAAGATTTTTATTATGACATAGGTTGTTTTTAATATTTGTTTAAGGGTATTTTAGGTAGTTCCAAATGTTTGGAAAAGTCAAGGGCCATTTTGAAAAATGACCTCTCTTATTTGGGTCAATTTCATGTATTTCCCAGCGCAAAAGAACATTAATAATGCTATTTATACCTATTGGGCTTCCCAGTAGGCATATGTTTCTCTTTTGCCAAGGTTCTATCCATGGTTCCTGATTTACTAGCAAATGTATGCTCACCCTTGGCAATATGAAGTCTTTGAAAATTAAAGCATTCAGTAAAAGCTCCTCCTAAGTTATTCCGTCTCATGTGATGACCTATTTGCTCAATAACTCTCATCGTGCTGAATCACCTAGGTGAATAGTTTTCTTATGACTAACTTAATGCACTTCCAGTGATAGTCATTGTGATAAGTCTCTATAAAGAGACACCTATTCGGATAAGATTCAATGTAGACCCAACTTTCAATACACTCATGAGACCAGGGCAATCTGAATGGGACTTCCAAACTGATAGGAAGGAAGCTTAATCAGAATAGAGAACCTGCGTTACGTGCCCAAGCTTGGACTCAATACATTTTCATGATCTCTAGATTGAAATGGAGAACAAACTCAAATACATCCTTAACTGAAGCAGAGTGGGCGATAAAGGCTAAAATCAGTTAAAGCTCGAGTTTTACTTTGCAATAAGTCTGACCTTGCAAGTAGTGATCCCCAAAACATGGCAACTCAAGGCTCGGTGCCGAGGATACACCCCGAGCATGAGGCCTCATGTCTCTCTCACACAAGCTTTTCACTCTGATAACAGATTTCTACTAGGACTAGTATTTGGATGGTGTAGTCCCATCGCATATCAATTATGGTGTGACACTCCTACTACATTGATCAACTTTTAGCATATAGAAAAGGGACTCCTAAGTGAACCAGGATTGCTAGTGATGGCGAGTTGGCTCTGCTCGGCTCTTTAACCCACGAGTTCTTGGACCGAGCCCACAAACCATTCGCGAGCATGTGATTTTTTTAATTTAAAAAATTTTTTGGTAAATTTGCATTTTTTTTAATTTTTTTTTTTGTAAATTTGCATATTTTTTACGAGCCTACGAGCGACTCTGCCCCATGAACCGTTCGTGAGCTCGTGATCTTTTTATTTTTTTTGGTAAATTTGCACATTTTTTGACATTTTTTTTTTTTTTGTAATTTTGCATTTTTTATTTACGAGAGCTCTTGGGCTCGTCAAAAATGGCTCGTGGGCTCGATTGGTGGGATTGAGTCCCCTGCTCGGCTTGGGTGCTCGAGCCTGGGCCGCCCACGAACCAAGTTTTATCGAGCCGCTCGCCCCATTTGACATCCGTAAGGATTGCGCCTATATTAGATCACATATCACTGCTTGTCAAGAATGTCCTAACCATACTAAGGCAACTCTCCTAAAACATTATATAGACCCCTTAATTCATGATTAAGTCATACCCTTTTGTACACAATTTGTTACTCCCTTTCTCTCTCGGAAAAAAACTTAGATAGGGCGATCACATTACGTGGCGGTGCGTCACCTCGACAAGTGGGCCACCACATACCCCCGAGGTGTGTGGGCCATCTGCAGAGGTGGCACCTCGAGGTTGGGCAGTCTCACCACGTGTATGGTACGACCGCCCCACCCAAGTTTGTCTCTCTCTCTCTCTCTCTCTCTCTCACACACACACAATCTGACATAATTATTTCAAATATTTTGAAAGCTCTAATGGAGGTATCATAGTACTCCTCGCATTTATCATTGAGTATTATGGTACGATTATTGCTATCCATATATCAACTTTATTACACTTCGCCCTTGATTGTTTAGATTTTGACAAAAGTTGGTGAAATGTATGAAAAGTGAAAAAAATTTGACTTTCATAAAATATGTGGTTAAAAATTAGTCTGTGGAAAAATAATTTGTAATCAATGGGGCCAAATAGGGGATTCAAATCACGTATCATCAAGTATGATTATTGGTAGCATTAATTTCTCAAATAACTAAGGAAATTAACTGTCCATATAAAATAAGGAATGTTTCTCTTTTGGTGAGAAAGACACTCAGTAAGTCCCTTCATGGAGACAAAAAGTTAATAAGAGAAACATAGGTTCAAAAACTTGATATGGCCTGAACTTACAATTATACTTGCAAAAGATTCCTTCAATTTTGGAATGTCAATGTTTAGTCTCTAAAGTTTATAATGTTTATCCCCGCTAGTCACTAAAATTGATTATGTTCACAATATCTAATGGTGAAACTGACTTGCCAACGATACGATTTATGTGGCAATGTTTTGGCCGTTCATTGTTTATGGACCATTTGCAATCATACATATAAGTAGCTGTCTCTTTTTTTTTTTTTTAGCAAATAAGTTTAAAGAAAATTAGGGGTACCATATTTTTTGGGCTTTTTCGTGGTTTGATATGATAGATCACCATTTTACTCTTACTCTTTTTTGGATGAATAATGTATTCAACCCCACTGGTATCAAGCATTAATTTAAGTTCATGACATTAAATGATAGATTTACTTAAATGTAATTTCACATGATTCATTTAATTAAACATATTAAATATTTCCACTAGAGTGGTGCTTTAGCATCATTATTGCAAGATAACGTTATTCTTTTTGTATTCATGAAACATTGAACAACGTAAAGGACATTTTGGCAAATGTGCTTAAAAGTATATCTCTAAATGTAAATGTGTTTAATATACTTTTTGGATAATTATATTCACACTACAATTTTTTTATTTTTTACACCACATTTTAATACTACTTTAAGGTTCTTAGTTTTTACTCATTATAATACTTATATTCTGAAAGGTATTTTAAGTCATTTTGTCATTAAACTTTTCATAATTAACACATTTTGTATTTAATAACATTTTTATGCCAAAAAGTTCTTTGAAATGACGTAAAACAAGTTATTTTTGAACATATTTTTAAAAATAAATAAATAAAAGTGCGAAAAATAATTTTTCTTCATTTCAAAGTATGGAAATAAAATATTTTGATATAAATCATCATCAAGAACTAGATGTACTAAATAATAAAAGGTTGAAAATAAGAATTCAACTAAAAAATTTAAGAAAGTAATTGTTACAACGAGTAAAGATTGAGGAACCTAATTGCAATTAAAATATGGTGTAGGAAATAAACATTGTTGTGACAATATAATCACTCTATACTTTTAAATACAAAACATCCATCCAATGGTAGATCCACAATTTTTGTCAGGGGAAGTTGCAACTTAACAAAATCAATGTAATAAAATTTATATAAAACAAAAAAAAGTTATTAAATAACATTATTTATTTAAGGAATTACCATCGAGAATTTAAAACATAATATTTGTTGACTACCAAACTCCGATTTAACAAAAACAATTTGCTAACCCCACCTCAGACAGATGTGAGTTCAGTCATTGCTCCCAACTCGAATTTACCCGTCGTTATCTCAGAAAAACATCATGATTAACCCCTATCACATCACTCTATCAATCATGCACACTTGCCACAAGTGATGTCACCGCTGTCCAAAACCACTAATCTAAAACCTTGAATCCCAAGTCCCTTGTAAGTCATCATCACCTGGGGAAAACATTGGCACGTGGTCACCAGCCTCATCGACCAATCACAGGAGAATTCGGCGACCCGAGTTCCGAGCTCGGTACTATAGTTGATTTGACCGATTTGATGTAATTTCAACCAAAACCATGTATAAATAGTAGAGTAAAAGTCCTTTGAAGGGCAAGGAAAAGATACACACAAAATTAGAACCTAATTACTTTTTCTCCATACATTTTGTGATCCTATGTAACAATAAATTGCCCTCTTTTCTTAAAGTTGGCTTGAAATTAGCCTTGCTAATTTCGACGTCAACAATATTCATTTACAAATAGAATCTAGAAGTATTTTCTCAACATGTTCTCGTTCGAGAACTGGTGCACGATAAGAATGAAGATTGATTTTCGATTAGTTCATCATGAAATGTACTTTCACTATATTGACCTGTCTTTTTAGAGAAGAAAACAATGTCATTTATGTTAGAATTTTACAAAACTTTAACCCTTAAGAATTTGAAAATCCTTCAAACTTTGTTATCAAGATACTTCAGTCAAATTACCCGGAGAATTGTGAAGTGCGGCACATACTTTGATTCATTGGAAATGATTCTTTAATATCAAATCTTGATAATGGATCTTGAATTGTGTGTTCTTGATTATATATTCTTGATCTTGGATGCTTGTTCTTGATTCTTGATTGTAGGCTTGTATCTTCATCTTCAATATACTTTCTCTTCTTATTCTTGTGTTGATAGAATGACACATAGAATGGGAATCATATATTAATTGAGGACCATAACCCTATATATATTTCGACACATCATGAAATTCATTCCTAAAGAAATTGGTCTCTATACATATTTAAATCCATACTTTAATTAGAGGGGAAATTACACTAGGTGCAAGTATTTAAAGATCACATTTCAAAAATCAAGTATGAAATATATTTAATAAAAAATCAGGTAACAATTTAATATTAATAATTATTTAAAATTCAATACCCACCTAAATACTCATCCATCCAATTTCAAACCTTAAATCTTTTTATTCCATTATCTCTGTCATTCTCCCTCTCCCTTTGGTGAATATCCTTCCTCACTCTCCCTCTCAACGAGATTCGTGAGTAGCAGAAACTTCAAGTTTGAAAACTTCAACCATGACAGAAGCCGTCGTCAGAGAGCACCGTCGATGATGCCATTACAATCTACTGCTACGCGATTTGAAAATGGTGTTGTCTCTCTATCATATTGTGCACGATAAGTTGACTCTCTATACTCTACGTATAGCGACGTTGCTATTCACAGTGTTATCATAGTAACGGTGCTGCTGATGGCATTTGTGGATCGCTACAATGCTGATGGAGTTAGTGGTTAGTAGCAAGCACGGTTATGCCACTGCGACTACAGTTGATGGGATTCAATTTTGATAGTGCCGCAGTGCTCTCAGCCAATTGGATTCGTTGAGGTGGTGGTGATGTATTGTTGTGTTTGTGGTTCTAGTTGCAGTGGCTTTTGTGATGTGGCGATTGTGATTGGATCTAGTGGGTTGTGGTTCTAGCGACGGTGGTTTTGGATGGTGATGTTGTGGTCTCAATCGATTGGATTTGTTGAGTTGATGGTAATGTGTGGTTGAGGTGGTTGTTCTAGCGATAGTGGTTTTGGTGATGTGGTGGATGTGATGGATCTGGTGGGTTGTGGTTCTAGCAACGATGGTTTTGGATAGTGTCACAGTGCTCACAGTCAATGGTGTTGTTGGTTCTAACGACGGTGGTTGCGGCACAGGATGAAGAGTGTTTGTGACCAACTATTTAGGATTTTGTGACCATTTACATGGTTGATTTGTGACCGAATTTGGTATTGGATTGGGATTGAGGGTGGGGGTAAAGTGTTTGGAATATGTGACCAAATATTTGGTTTACCTGTGACCAACTATTTAACTATGACCTTAAAATTTGATAATTTGTGACTAAAAAATAATTTGTGACCAACAAATTTGAAAATATATGATCGATAGATAAACAATGACATATATTTATTTTATTTGTGACCAATGAAATAAACTGTGACATGTAAATTCTTTTATTTGTGACATCGAAATAATCCGTGATCAATTAATTTGATAATATGAGACCAATAAATAATTTGTGACCTATAATAATGTAGCTGTGACCATTAATTGTATAAGTGTGACCTTATTACATTCAATTAATAAAATTCTTTAATTAATACATAAATATCTGATTTTTACATTTTTAAACTTAAGCCCTGAAAATTGATTTGGTGATACTTAATATCTGATTTATGATCCCCCCTCTTAATTAGATGCCTAAAGCTTAATAAATTTAAATCTTTATTAGATCACTTTAAAGGAGTTTAATCTTAAGATAGCCTTTAATACACATTTAATTACATATGTAGGTCATATGACCCAAAAAGATAGAAAGACCGCTCGCTCGAAGAAAACTCTTTTAGAGCCTGGTACCAGCCAAGCCCCCTCGATTCGGCAACAAGAGTCGGTTATGGAATAGCTTTGATTCAACTAGTAGCGAAGGTGCCAATTGGTATCATTCCAATAGCTGTCCCAGGAATTTCGTTGACAAGCAAAAATCCCGAGAAAACTCACTTTGATCACATTTCGATGTCCTGTTAGAAGGGAAATTGGATCACAAGCAAAAAAGACGCGAAAACGCAATGATCAAAACCCAACATTTCCTCTATTAATAGAATGTTTACTTTCCATTTGTAAATTCTAAAAATTGCAAAAGAAACAACAAACAAATAATATAAAGATAAGGCAATAACGATCAAACATTAAGCCCCCGTTAGGTCCCTTGATTCGGCATTTTAATTTTTGAAATAGTGTTTTCTTGAAGAATCTGTAGTTAAAAAGAGAAGAAAATACGTATAATATTATTTTATTGAAAATTGTGTGATTGATAAAAAGATAGAAAAAATGAATTATAATTTTAGTGGAGACCAAACCTGGGCTAAATCGGCATGACAACAGCACTACAAATTAGTCAATAATATGCTTACAAAGCAGTAACAATCCAATCTGTGACCATTAATTGTATAAGTGTGACCTTATTACATTCAATTAATAAAATTCTTTAATTAATACATAAATATCTGATTTTTACATTTTTAAACTTAAGCCCTGAAAATTGATTTGGTGATACTTAATATCCGATTTATGATCCCCCCCCCCCTTAATTAGATGCCTAAAGCTTAATAAATTTAAATCTTTATTAGATCACTTTAAAGGAGTTTAATCTTAAGATAGCCTTTAATACACATTTAATTACATATGCAAGTCATATGATAAATCAAAACCCAACATTTCCTCTATTAATAGAATGTTGACTTTCCATTTGTAAATTCTAAAAATTGCAAAAGAAACAACAAACAAATAATATAAAGATAAGGCAATAACGATCAAACATTAGGCCCCCGTTAGGTCCCTTGATTTGGCATTTTAATTTTTGAAATAGTGTTTTCTTCAAGAATCTGTAGTTAAAAAGAGAAGAGAATACGTGTAATATTATTTTATTGAAAATTGTGTGATTGATAAAAAGATAGAAAAAATGAATTATAATTTTAATGGAGACCAAACCTGGGCTAAATCGGCATGACAACAGCACTACAAATTAGTCAATAATATGCTTACAAAGCAGTAACAATCCAATTAAAAATAAGCAAACAAGACAATTATGATTCAATAATAAAAAGACAACAACAATCCAATAATTTAAATTTAATATGCCAGCAACTCAACAACATTCAGAAAATTCATTTTAATAAAAAATATTATCAATAATAAATTAGAAATTAATAAATAAATATCTGATAAGTGAGTGTATCCAAAGAGTGGTGTAAAATTTAGTGCAAAATTCAAGCAACTAAAAATGAGCAACCAAGTTTGAAATCTATCAAAACAAGTAGAGTAAATTTTGTGTTAAATTAGAGTTAATAAATTCACGGGTAAGTTAATTAGGGTATATGGTTCACAGATAATACATATGGTCCAATATGACTTTGCAATAGAGATAAATCAATAATCGTTTTTAAGTGTTTTATTTTAGTTTGAATTCTAAATTTTGTTTAGAGCTCTTGATTTTTTAAATAATTATTTAAACATAATGGTACTTAAAATTGTATATAAATTTTTTTTCCTTCATATTTACAAGAATTTATTGATCAATGTCTATCATGAGAAAAGGAATTTTAAATTATGCAAACAAAATAAACATAAATTCTACCGAAGCATGGTTGGCTCCAAAAGAAGTATTTAAAGAGAATGAGTCTAGAAGGAAAGTGAGAAAGATAAACTAATTTTTAAAGGGAAAATTGCAGCTGCGATTTCTAACATTTTCAATTTTTAAAGACTTTACCTTAATCTTTAATTTGTACCAACAAAGGTTCTTAACATTTCATAAATATGCAGCAAGGGTCCAAATGGATGGAATCCATTTGACTGTTGACTTGGAAAATGTTAAGAATGAATATTTTGACCATTTCAAACAAGGGCATTTTTGTCAATCCAATATAAACTAAATCAAAAAAAGAAAAACCATCTTCTTCTTCCCCTCTCCCTCCCCAACTAACACCTCCACCCCCACCCCCAAACCCAAATCCAACCACCGCCCTCACTCATTCCCCGAAACCAGAAAACAGAAAATCATCGGCCACCATTGGCCAATCTCTCTACTCATCCACCCTTTTTCGACAACCACGAAACTTTCTTATCGATAATGTAACGCTCCGAAAATTTTATAGATTAAAATTTATTTATTCGGTAAGCTATATATTTATATTTTTAAAGTTGAGGGATTAAAGTGAAATAGTTTAGTTTTAACTTTATTTTGGCTAAATAATTAAATGTTGATAAAAGGAAAAGTAAGTGTATTAATATTGGACTCTTTATGTAGTTCTTAATTAATTAGAAGTTTTTGGCTCGAGAAAAAATTATTTTGAATAAGAACACATTAAGTTAGACCTAATTGAAAGAAAACATGATATAGAGAGTTTTACATAATTTATGACCCAATTCAATTCTCTTCTTCGAAACGTGTAATATAAATATAATTTATATTTATATATTAATTTTAATTCTATTATTTGAAAGTAATTCTTATCCAAATTATATCTTTCTAGTTGTTAGTGAATCTATTTTTTGTGAGATAAATATTAATTATATATTATATACCAATCCAATTACATGTGTCATAGTATGATTGTTTTATCAAGATTCAATGCCTATCCAAGATTTTTACACATTTTCTTTCATCAATATTGTACTAGGACTCAACTACTATTTTTTTCGATAAATAGTGTGCAATTGTCCCATAATTCTCCACTAAAAAATTTTACACTGCAGATAGTAGAGAGAGAGAGAGTAATTTCAAAAAAGTTAGTCACGATTTTATTGACGCAATCGGGAAAGTAGAAAAGATATTGGAATCATTTCAAAAATTCATTTTATTTGATGAGGTAAAATACTTTTATGCATGTTGTTTGTTTTCGTATATCTTTATATTCAATTAAATATGTAAGAATTGCCGATGTACCTTCAGGTTCTTTAGAAAGAGAGATGAAATCCCACGGAAATTTAAAAAGACCTAAAATGGGTGTGTCGCTTGATCACCAATATACTTCATAAAAGTATAGTGGTATGAAGTGTTTATTTATTGTTGTATAATTGTGCATGAAAACTACATGTATCTTATTGGATATTTTTAAATATTCACTCTTACAATAATTTTTACATGTTAGCGCGGGTCGATTGGATCTATGACAGGATAGTGACACGGGGGTTGGACTTGGGTTTGGGGGTGGCGTAGGGAGAGGGGAAGAAGACAATGCCTTTTTTTTTTTTGGGATTGACGGAAATGCCCTTGTTTGAAATGGTCAAAATATTTATTTTTAACGTTAATTAACAGTCAAACGGATGATTTCTATCAATTTGAACCTTGCTGTATATTTATGAAAGGTTAGAAACCTTCGTTGGCAAAAATTAAAAGTTAGGATAAAATCTACAAAAATTGAAAAGATTAGGGACCGTTGTTGCAATTTTTTTAAATTAGAAAGCTTTGTGACTTTCACAAGAAGAGATTATGTGGTTTTGGATTTCGGTTAGAACTTGGACTGTATTATTATTATTATTATTATTATTTTATTTTATTTTATTTTATTTTATTTTTTTTTACACGCACTTAAAATTACACAGGCTTAAAGTTTTGTTGTTGAGAATGGGTTAATAACTATTATACTCTTGGGTTTGAAATTTTGTCAAGAAACTTCGTTTAAAAAGAATGAGTTTTTTCAAATAAATTATACGGAGTAATGTTATTTCCCAAAGGGCTGTAACAAAGTGCCAAGAACCCGCCTGAGGAAGAACAAATGGTTTTTGGCTTCTGCCCATTGACAAAAATAAATTATTATATAGTTGAATTTGAAATTGGGAAAAATGCATACCATACTTTCAAATTGAAAAAACTTGATGAAATATTTCAAAAATTTGGTTGTCACATTTTGTAATTTTTGATAAACTTTTGTGACTTATATTAATCAAATTGATTACGATCACAATAAATACACAATTTATGATAACGGTCACGTACTGGTCACAATTCATACAAAGTCACAATTACCAAAACACAATTTGTGGGTCACAGTCACTTAATTTAACCACACATTTAACGTGTCACAATTTATTTATTAATCATAAATTATCCAACTGACTTATCATATTATCCAATTAACTGGCCATAATCAATCTTCATCCTAACCCACTTCACTACCCTACTCCACTCCACCACTGCCTACAACACTCAAATCGCTTTCACTACCTAAAATCCACAATTCACCACCACCACCACCACCACCACCACCACCGGCACCTCAAATCCTCCATCACTTTCACCTCCAACGCACCACCACTATCACCTACAATCACTAAAATTGTCATCGTCACGAGCAACTACACTAGTCCAAAACAAAAGCCTCTCTCTTTGACACAGGCACAAAAAATTGCAGAGGTTCCCCCTTTACTCAACCCAACAAACTTCCTAAACTCACCATCTCCACCACCAAATCTTGAACGATACCATTTCATAAGCTACACTAATAGAAGTCAGATGGAGTTGGATTGTCGGGTGCATGTGATCTCAATGCCTCTAGATCTATAGTCACAAATCGAGTGATGGAGGTCCAAGGGTGTAGTCGCAATGGCGGGTGACAACGAGCGACAACAGTGAGTAAAGTAGCTAGAGATCTCGAGGTCTCGGGATCTATAGCCACAAATGGAGCGGTGGCAAGCCAAGGTGAGTGAGGCAGTAGTAACACTTGATTTTTGAGTGAATAATTAAAAATTAGGTGTGGGGGGTAACTTTCTCTTCAAAATTTCTATTTGGGCTGGGACTCTCCCTCTCTATTCACCAATGCATACATGCATGCTCGCTTTATTTATTTATTTATTATTATTTTATTTTATTTTTTTTGAAATTTCACCACATACCTAATTTTTAATATATATTCATATTATACTACTATATATATTTTTAAACCAAAATTGCTGCATTTTATTTAGTAAAAATAAAAAAAAACACAAAATTGCTTCTATCATCCATTACATGATTCCATGGCTATAATTACTTCCCCAAACATGTCTCAACATTCCCGGTTAAGAAATAAACTTTTGTATCTACTATCTACTTTAAATAATCAGTCAAACACCCCCCAACTATCACTGGTTAACTTTCCCAAAAAATCATCAATATTGTGCTCTTACTCTTTATGGAAAAAAAAATCAAAAGTTTCATCAGAATTGATGTATTTTGCCTTTCAATCGTATTCAAACCTTTTTTCACATCCCAAATCTAGGTTAGATTTCACCTTGTGTGTCTAGAAATTGATTACCATGCTACGATTCACATTTACCCGACTATCCTACAATTATGAAATCTCTAAATTCTAATAATCATGAAAAAAATTTGTAGTTCCTGAAAATCATACAGATCATACCCTTTTCCTTTTATCATATAAATTGCATGTTATACCACAAGACAATTACAGTTGAGTGCTGGAAAAATTCCATCGTATGGGGGCCATACATGCATATATATTAAAATGTGTGGTGCTATCTTTAAGGTTTAGTCGATAAGGTGATCCACTAAGTTTAATTTTGGACTAATGGATATTAATTCTTATGGGATTAAAGTGTAGAGACTGGAATAATTACTTTAAATTGATGAGGGCCAATTTAAAATAATTGAAAGATAATAATCAATTATTTAATATGGGTCATGGTCCCCAATTGCACATAATTTTAAGAATTCTCTGCATCCCCATCAATAGAGAACAGATTTTTAGAAATCACGTTGCAGTTGGAAGATTATAATCGGTTTCAGAAAACTCAGATCTATGGATCAATGTATGCTTCAGTATTTATTTTATTTTCTCATTAATTTCAACATAGAGATTTAAGAATCTGGTTTGTTTCGATTTCTTACAAGTGGTATCAGAGCCACTCCATTGTTGAATTCTTTGAGAAATTGCAAGATTTAATGTTGCTACAATTTTATATTACGAATTAATTTTTTCGGATCAAGATCTTACAATATTTGTTTAAGAATTTTCAGATTTGACAACATTGAATATATTTTTGTTGAATTTGAAAATTGTTTGGGATATTAATTTTTTTGTTATATTCTTTCGGATATGTTATTTGTTGAATTAGAGCATTATTTTATATATTGTTCATGATTATAATTCAAGATCTAGAAGAAATTTTTGGATAATTTGATTTTCTGGATCAAGATATGGGTTAAAATTTTCTAAAATCAGTTTCTGATTTTCGATTTTTTTGGATACAAAACATAAAATTGGATTTGGCTGGTGGCACAGCGCCGCCAGTCATGCAGCAAGTTGTTGCATTTTGCAGCAACATAGTCGTAGCAATGCTGGACATTGCTGTCGGTTGGAGCGCCGACCGTTAAGGAAGAGAGAGAGAGAGATAAAATCTTTTTTTTTTGTTTTTTTTTTTGTAGGGGGATGGATTTTTTGGGGATGGGGCCCTGAGGTGCAATTTTGGTATTCTCAGGCCCTTGGTTGCAATTCAAAATTAGGGTTAATTATTTTTTCAAAATAAAAATTTACATTTCAGTCCCTAATGTTTTTGATCCATACAAATTGGACCTTTAAGGTTACGGGTTTAAGAATCCAACCCCTAAATATTGAAAATTATTTGATTTGGGCCATTAAAGTTCTAAAATTTGCAATTAAAGCCCTCAATGTTTATAATTAATTAAAATTGGCCCCAAAGTTTTAAACTTTTTAAAATTTGATCCCTAAAGTTTTGAATTATTAACACTTAGGTCCCTAAAGTTCTCGAAGGCATTTAGTAATGCAAAATTAATGATTCTCTTTCTCAAATTATGGCACTAAGGACTCTTTTAAGAGAAATAATTAAGATTTAATTATGTGAGACAGTCAAATTCGAATAATTTGGTAAATCATTCATAATGAATTAAGGTTATCTAACATTTTTTAATAAACTAATTGAAACAATATGTCACCAAATTGACCTTTTTTGTATAGATTGGTTTGTTTGGGATATTTAGATGTTGTGTGTGTATTTCTTCATGCGAGCATTAGCCGACACAAAGAAAGGTTAATACATGGCCGAATTACATATACACCAATGGTGGTAAATGTGTGACAATTATAAAGTTTCCATGTGAATAATAAATCAATCCAAAGATGACTTTATTATTTAACAGGAGTTATTGTCAATGTTTGATCACTGTACTGAGAGTACCACTAGCAATTAATATTACTGTCTAAAGACTTGATATTAATGTTTCACTAGGTATCTTGAGATGGAACTTGCTATTATTTGAATTTATTATACATCAAGTATGGATATGAGCATGATTATTTGTTTCTTTTTGTTCTCTATATAGCTAATTCATCTGTTACCACAATATCTGCTAATATCAATTCCATTTTCATGCTTAATGGAACAAACTTCAAGGATTGGAAGGAAAACGTATTGATTTTTCTTGGTAGCATGGATCTTAACCTTACACTTCGGATTGAGGAACCCACTCCTCTTACGAAAGAAAGTTTTCCTGATGAAAAGACGAACTTTGAGAAGTGGGATCGCTCAAATTGCACGATTCTAATGATCATTAAGCGCGGCATTCTGGAAACCTTTACAGGTGCAATATTCAAAGAGATAACTAATGCTAAGGAGTTCCTTGCCAATATCGAGGAACATTTTGCGAAAAACGATAAGGCTAAAACAAGCACGCTTTTGCAAAGCTTGATTTCAATGAAGTATAAAGGCAAGGGGAACATAAAGGAGTACATCATGGAGATGTCTCACATTGCTTCAAAACTTAAAGGGCTAAAGCTTGAGCTGTCTGATGACTTGCTCGTGCATTTGGTATTGATCTCGCTTCCTGCACAGTTCAATTAACTTAAGTCAGATATAACTGTCAGAAGGAGAAATAGTCTCTAAATGAGCTCATTTCTTATTATGTGCAAGAGGAAGAAAGGTTGGAGCAGGATAGAACTGAAGTTTCTTACCTGGCAAGCACTTCTAAGGATAAGGGCAAGAAAAAGAAGAAGGAATATAAAGCTGCTCCTAAAGGTCCAGCATAAAAGAAATAGAAGGAAGATAAAGGAACTTGTTTCTTTTGCAATAAGTATGGATATGTAAAGAAGGACTGTGCCAAGTATGACGCATGGCGTGCAAAGAAAGATACAATTCTTACTTTGGTCTGTTCTGAGAATAATTTAGTTTCAGTACCTAGAAACACTTGGTGGATGGATTCTGGTGCTATTACTCACATAAGCGTTTCTATGCAGGGCTATTTGAGCTAACGAAAATCAAGTGATGGTGAAAGATACATATATTTGGATGATGGCAAATCGGTGGAAGTTGATGTAATAGGTACTTTTAGGTTATTATTGGGAACTGGTTATTATTTGGATTTGGAAGACACTTTTGTTGTGCCGTCTTTTAGACGAAATTTAATTTTTGTTTCTTTGTTGGAAAAATTTAGATATTGTTGTTCATTTGGAAACAATCAGTTTAGTCTTTCATTAAATTCCAATATTATTTGTACTGGTTGATTATGTGCATATGATAACCTATATTTGATTGATATAATTGCATCATGTAATAAAACCTTCCACGTGAAATCACGTGGTACTAAATGCAAATTAAATAAAGAAAATTTTACAAAATTATGGCACAAGCGCTTAGATCACATCTTAAAAGCTAGAGTTGAACGACTTGTGTCAGATGGTATTTTGGATTCCTTTGACTTCACGAATTTTGATGTATGTGTCGACTGTATCAAGGGAAAACAGACCAAAATAAAGAGATTAGATGCTAACAAAACTTCAAACGTCTTAGAATTGATACACACATATATTTGTGGTTCATTCCCTACGGTTTCTTAGAATGGTCAACAATATTTTATATCATTTATAGACGATTACTCATGTTATGAATATCTATATCTCATCCATGAAAAATCTGAGTCACTGGACATGTTCAAAGCCTTTAAAGCCGAGGCTGAGAATCAACTCAACAAAAAAAAAAGAGTGTTAGGTCTGATCGTGGTGGTGAGTACTACGGTAGATATGATAGATCAAGTGAACAATGTCCAGGACCATTTGCTAAATATCTAGAAGAGCGTGGAATCGTCCCTTAGTACACCATGCCAGGATCACATAGCATG
This sequence comes from Olea europaea var. sylvestris, assembly GCF_002742605.1. NCBI lineage: Eukaryota > Viridiplantae > Streptophyta > Magnoliopsida > Lamiales > Oleaceae > Olea > Olea europaea. The sequence continues at coordinate 23,839 of NW_019228573.1, forward strand.
AATTGTATAGCTGAAAGACAAAACATGACTCGTAAGGACATGGTAAGGAGTATGATAAGTCATTCCACCATACCAAAATCACTATGGGGAGAAGAATTATAGACTGCAGCTTATATTTTGAACAAAGTAGCAACTAAGGCTGCTGCTAAAACACCTTTTGAGCTTTGGACAGGTAGAAAGCCTAGTCCAAAGCATTTTCATATTTGGGGATGTCCAGTTGAGGCAAAGCCTTATAGGCCATATGAAAAGAAATTGGACTCCAAAACAGTCAGCAGTTATTTTATTGGTTACTCTGAGCGATCTAAGGGCTATAAATTTTATGATCCCACACTTACGTGAATATTTGAAACAGGAACTCCAACATTTTTTGAGGATGTTGAGTTTGGGAGGAGAAATAAGGTTAGAGACATTGTCTTTGAGGAAGAAATTGAGGAAGGATCGATTTCGATTCCTACTATTGCTTTTGACAATGTACAGGTTTCTATACCCGTCGTTGATCAAGAAGTATATCCAAAACCTCAACAAAACAATGTTGAAGAAGCACCCATCCAAAATGAGATAATTATTCTAGAAATACAAACTCAACAACCTCAAGAACCAATGCCATTAAGGTGATTCACGAGAGAGAGGAAAAATGCTATTCCGGATGATTTTATAGTGTTTCTCCAAGAATATAAGGAAAATAATGGAATGGTGGAAGATGATCCAATCAATTTCCATCAAGCCATGTAGGATTCTGACTCTCAAAAGTGAATTGATGCCATGAATGAAGAGTATGAGTCTATGCAAGACAATAAAGTTTGGGATCTTATCCCATTACCTGAAGGTGTAAAGCCCATTGGTTGTAAATAGATTTTTAAAACCAAAAGGGATTCAAATGGTAATGCAGAAAGATATAAGACTTGTCTTGTGGTGAAAGGCTTTACCTAAAAGGAAGGCATCGATTTCAAAGAGACTTTCTCTCCAGTTTCAATAAAAGACTCTTTCAGGACAATTATGGCACTTGTTGCACACTTTGATCTTGAGTTACATCAGATGGATGTTAAGATGGCGTTCTCAATGGTGACATTGATGAGACGACCTATATGGTGCAACCAGAAAACTTCATGTCAGGAGACCCGAAGAATATGATTTGCAAATTAAAGAAATCCATCTATGGGTTCAAACAAGCTTCCCGTCAATGGTACCACAAATTTCATCAAGCCATTCTCTCATTTGGTTTTGAAATGAATGTTGTTGATGATTGTGTGTATCACAAGTTCAGTGGGAGTAAGCATATTTTCCTAATTTTGTATGTTGATGACATACTGCTTACCATTAACGATATAGGCATGTTGCACGAAACCAAGAGATTTTTATTAAGAACTTTTGAGATGAAAGATCTTAGTAACGCCTCTTTTGTATTAGGGTTCTTGAGGTATTCTTGGATTGTCACAAAAGAGCTATATCAATAAAGTATATAAAAGGTTTGGCATGTAAGACTGTAAACCAAGTGACACCCCTGTTGCTAAGGGAGACAAATTTAGTCTCAAACAATGCATGCAAAATGATCTTGAAGCTAAGGAAATGCAAAAGATTACCTATGCATCAGCTATTGGGAGTTTGATGTATGCTCAAGTTTGTACACGTCCGGCTATAGCATTCATTGTTGGAGTGCTAGGCATATATTTAAGCAACCCTGGGATGGATCATTGGAAAGTAGCCAAAAGGGTTATGAGGCATTTAAAGAGAACAACGGATTATATGCTCACATATAGCAGATCAGACCAGTTATAGATCATAAGGTACTCTGATTCTAATTTTGCTGGGTGCTAAGACAATAGAAGATCCGCATTAGACTATATCTATCTGCTAGTTGGAGGAGCTATTTCTTGGAAGAGTGTCAAGCAGACACTCATAGCTTCTTCTATTATGAGGCATCTAACTAGGGAATATGACTGCGAAATTTTGTCATTGGGCTGCGCATTCTAAATGGAATAGAAAGATCACTAAAGTTATATTGTGACGATAACTCGACAGTTCTATATTCTAACAACAACAGGAGCTCATCTAAGTTAAAATACATTGACATTAAGTTCCTGGTTGTAAAGGAAAGAGTACATAGTGGACAGATTTCTATAGAGCACATTGGTACAAATTTCATGATTGCGGATCCGCTCACTAAAGGATTACCACCCAAGGTCTTTGACGAGCACACTGCTCGCATGGGTGCTGTGTTTCTTAAGAATATCATGTTTTAGTGGGAGTTTGTATTCTCGTTGCTTTATGTTTACTTTGGACACATTTGTGTATTTGGATATTTTTCTGTACAAAAATGAAGTATTCAGTTCATTCCACTCTGTTATTATATTCAATATTGATCTCACTTATGAAATAAGGTTGGACCAATTGGAAATAGACATGTTCGGATCACATAACATGCAATATACATGCTACACTCCCATAATTACTCTATGTCATTTGGTTGTATGGGTGTGTGTGACCATTGATGGATTTAGTCATGTTAAATGTGACGAAAATCGCTTTGATCCTACATCAATATGACTGATAGACGAGATTGTTTGGAAATACCCTTAAAATGATGGCAAAAGTTTGAGCTCATAAAGTTGCACACATTTGTAATATTACATGTATGACCCAGTGGGAGATTGTTGAAAAAATTCCATCGTATGGGGCCATACATGTGTGTCTATATATATATATATATATATATATATATATATTAAAATGTGGTGCTATCTTTAAGATTTAGTCGATAAGGTAATTCACTAAGTTTGATTTTGGACTAATGGGTATTAATTCTCATGAGATTAAAGTATGGAGACCGTAATAATTATTTTAAATTGATGAGGGGCCAATTTAAAATAATTGAAAGATAATAATCAATTATTTAATATGGGGTCATGGTCCCCAATTGCACATGACTTTCAGAATTCTCTGCATCCCCATCAATAGAGAACAGATTTCAAGAAATCACGTAGTAGTTGGAAGATCATAATCGATATCAGAAAACTTAGATCTATGGATCAAGATACGCTTCCGCATTTATTTTATTTTCCCACCCAGTGGGAGATTGTTGAAAAAATTCCATCGTATGGGGCCATACATGTGTGTCTATATATATATATATATATATATATATATATATTAAAATGTGGTGCTATCTTTAAGATTTAGTCGATAAGGTAATTCACTAAGTTTGATTTTGGACTAATGGGTATTAATTCTCATGAGATTAAAGTATGGAGACCGTAATAATTATTTTAAATTGATGAGGGGCCAATTTAAAATAATTGAAAGATAATAATCAATTATTTAATATGGGGTCATGGTCCCCAATTGCACATGACTTTCAGAATTCTCTGCATCCCCATCAATAGAGAACAGATTTCAAGAAATCACGTAGTAGTTGGAAGATCATAATCGATATCAGAAAACTTAGATCTATGGATCAAGATACGCTTCCGCATTTATTTTATTTTCCCATTGATTTCAACATGAAGATTCAAGAATATGGTTCGTTTCGATTTCCTACAGCGAGTTCTTTATAATTGGATGCATTACTAGTACACACGTCACAATGTCATTTTCATATTCTAGTTTATCACAAACTGTCCAATTTACTTAAAAAAAATTTGTACACCTTCATTTTTCAAGCGTAGTTGCGGTTTATATGTATTTAAGTTTGCCGAATATATTATCAACCAAAAGATCAACCAGATGGTAGACATGTGAGATGCAAAAATTGCAAAATCTCACCTGGCAACTCAACTATACAAGTACGTTTTCGAAAAGGTTATGACAAGTTACGAGACTGACTTCGGTCTTAGACCATGGAGTATCATAAGGGAGAGAAAGTTGTTGGGCATTGTTAATTCGTAAGAGTGATGCAGATTAACTATATTTCTTCTTGGATTAGCAATTTTACTTTTGATTAGTCTGGAAACGCTAGTTTACTTTTTATACCATTCTAAAAAATAAAAAAAATTCAATGATGATTTTGGTAAAGCTATTTTACTTTTGCATGTTCTGGATGATTAATTTACACCGTTTTGTGAGATAATAAATCCGATGGGTGATTTTTTTCATTTTGTATTGTTATTTTTTTTGTAGCTTTAATCTCATTTTGTTGTTCAATGAAATTTGATATTATCTATATAGCTGTGTTGACTATATTTCAAATGTGGATGATGAATTATTTCCATTCATAATTTAACTTTTATGGAAAAACACATTTATTGAGAACTGATTGGACGAACGACTTAATCCAAGGATTAAAATAGATTCTAATTGTCAAATATAAGCAAAGTTTGCAACTTCTTGCATTTTAGTAGAGACAATGAGGACAATCAACCATCGCAAAAACGTGATCGATGATTGAGTTAAACCCATTCATTGTAATCTATATACATTTGTCGCAAAACTTTCCACATTTGTATCAACAATTATGCAATTGAGTTAGCCGAACAATGTACTAATTGGAAATGAGTAGATTTTTGTGTAAATTATATATATAAATAAGTTGATTCTCTAGGCTTCTTTGCAATAACCAAGGGTAGTTTTAGAAGATAATTTTCCATTGCTATCACTGTCAATTAATTCATCACGTTCATTTGATTTTGATCATTTTTTCCTACCAGTCATTTTTTGACTAGAGTCACAAAATATCTTGACATTAAATCTTGGATACCATTTCATAGTCTATCTCTCTCTATTTTTTTTGGATGACGGGGAACCCCAACCGCTACATTTCGGGTGCGCACTAGGTAAATACTCGGGCTGACGCAATAGCCTGTAAACCACGCCAACCAAGTAAATCGCATTAGACAAGTCTTGTGCGATAGACTCAACCGAAAAAGTGTTGGTAGGGGGATCGAACTCGTGATCAAAAGTCTCTGCGCTCACCTACTTCACCAATTGGGCCACCCCATGAGGGACTTCATAGATTCTCTCTGACAATGTAGTTCCCATAACCACTGTACACCAACCTTGTAATAATCAAAAAGCTTGCTAAAAATTGTTTCTAGGTTCTCAGTCCCCCTTCGAGCGTCACAAATGAAAGTCCTTCATTCTCCACATCTTTGATATCTTCCAAATCATCTTCTTAACCAGAGGTGAATAATAATTTTATGAAATAATTATTGGTGAACAATAATTTTGTGCAAGATATTGTTTGAAAGGTCAACAGAGCGCAAGAATTCAAGTTCTAGCAAAATGAAGTTATATGGATATTAAATTATAGAGATTGTGATATGCAAAACATATAGTTCAATCTGCACTACAGGCAGAGACGGATTTAAGGGCGGGGGCTGCCCAAGAGTTTTTTTTAAGGTAATTTTTATTTTTATTTTTTGTAAAAAACCAATTTTTTATGTGCAAAATTTTTTTTTCCACGTAGTAGTCAGGTTTGAAATTTTATAGCCCGATCTTGGATCTAATCCTAGATCCGTCCCTGACTACCGGTATGTATATGTTAAATTATAGTAATGTAGTAAACAACCCATGATCATTCAATTGTTACTGGTCAAGAATCACGTTCATTTCGAAAAACGGCAAAAAGAAATGAAATTAAAAAACATAGGTGTTTCGCGCGGGTAGTCGCTAACAATTAAAAAGGGGATCAGATGATTGTGTAAGGGACAAACCTCTTGAGACAAAGTCCCAAAAATGGGTGTTTTATTGACAATGACTTTACAATTGGAATTTAAACAGAATGCCTCCAAGGAGCACAAGCACACGAGTACTAAAAGAAATGTTTAAGTCTAAACTAAAAAATTGAAATTACATATTCTCTGTTTGAGAGTGTTTGATTCAGGCTCTCTGCTCTATGTCTTTTCTTTCTTTTATATTCCCTTGATGCTCTCTTTGTGATCAATCACTTAAAAACTGCTTAATTGCTTTATAACTGCCCACTTTCTTCATGGTGGCCAACTTATCGTGGAATTGCCGTCTCTAAATGCTGCCACTACTCTTTGTCGTTCAACCGTCTTCGTCGTTCAACCGTCTTCAACTGAACTTCTTGAATCGTGGAACGTGATAAGATTACCCAATAACTGCTTTGATAACTGTACTTTGGATAACCATAATACCTTATGTTTGCTAAGATCCTTGGCGATTCGAAGGTTTGGGCAAGAACGGGGTTACAACTCTGGGTGATTGCAAGGCATTTCATTCACTCAGATCCTGAGCGTCTTGTAAGTTTGGGTGATGGTGTTACCACGTTCGTGGGCTTCCACTGCATTCATTAATAACCCTATTTGGGCCTTTGTCCTGAATTGCCCGGTTGGGCTTCATTCTTTGGGCTATTTGAATTGGGCTGCACTTTTAGCATATCAACAATTACCCCCCAATATGGCAGAATTAATACCAATTATTAATTTTTGCCATATTCACTTTGTGTTTCCCAGCAACATTTGAAATTCCCAAGAATTTCAATCATTATTTTCTTCCATAGCCTGAAAAGGTGCGACGTTGCAAACCCTTATAACCCCCAAATACACACATTTCATTGTAGTGCTAAATCACGCCTCATTGCTTCGCATTTCTCTCTCGCAATATTACTGTTCATCTTCTTGCTTCTCTGCTACGTTTCTCAAGCAAACTTCAACAAAGCTTTATTTCGTTCCTAATGGCTGCTTCACGAACCCAATCTGGTGACTCTTTCAGTTTCGAAGACTTCCAGAAACTCCTCACTCGGCCATATATAACTCCGAACTTCCTTGCACCAGCCAATACCGAACTCAACGAGTTCTATCTAGGTTCTTCATTCAACAACGCCGAGACCGTCAAACAAGTGGCGGTGGGCCAGTTGTTCTTTTGTACTCAAGGCCCTCAGTTTCTAAACTCTTTGCCGCTGAGGCTACTTCGCGAAAGAGGTATTCGCACTTGGCCTAAATCTGATGTTGTTTTCCGTAGATGACATGCTCGCCTTGTGGACCATGGTCCTACCAAGGCAATTTTTGATAGTGTTAGGATTTCTGATTTGCTAGAAATCTTTCTTCAACCCCTTACTTTTGATCCAGCGCTTTTCCCTATTGCTTTAAGTTTTTGGTCTTCTGAGTATAATACCTTTGTTTTCCCCCTTGGTCCCATGTCCATTACTTTAAGGGATGTCGGGGCCTTAGTAAATCTGCCAGCTTTGGGCGATACCATTTTCTTGGTATTTTGATTTAAGGTGTCACCCCAAAATTTGACAAAAAACTCACCGAGTCCTATTCAAGCCTGCAAAGCTGTTTTAATCACTCGAGCGCTGAGCCTTCTCATGCTGAGCGTGTGGCTTTTTTTCAGATTTGGCTTTGTAAATATATTCTGTGTGTGCTAAGCCTGAAGCCTTCTATGAGCTATTTACCCATAGCGCACGAATTGGCGCCTGGTAGGCCTCTGAAATTGCGTTCTTTCTTTTTGGCCGCCCTTTATAGAGACATGGCTTCTCTCCAATTCCAATTGAAGAATGGTGCATCTCCCACTGGCAGTGAGCCTCTTTAGTTCACTCAAATGTGGTTAAGAGCCTATTTTCCATCACATGGTGCTCTATCCCTTTCCCTTCATTCTGCTAACGGGCTAGCTATTGACCCACTAAGCCTTGTACATATGTCCAAAAGCGACATTTTTTCATTCTTTTATACTTTGAATTCAATTCTTTCTTTCTTTCATTTTCCTCCCTTTTTAACTTCTGATTATGTGCATCCTCCATCTATCCTGGACAATGTGAGCACCTCTCTGCTCGTTTGGGTTCAGTTTTTGACCAGGAGGGAGTTGTTCCATGATGTTTTGACTAGAACTAATGCCAAAGTTGGGGTTATATGCTCCCCAATTTTTTGCTCGTCAACTTGGTTTTGGCCAAACTTGGCCTGTTCCCCCTTGTTATTCAAGAAATTTGATAGATCGCTTCCACACTATTAATAAGGTAGAGGCATAAGCTATAAATGCTCGAAATATTCTTTTGACGAGTAACTTTTCATTAGCTCTCTTCAATCCTAGCCATGCCATCCATCCCATTTTTGAACAACTCTGGCGATCAGTGCAGCGCAGATTGTTTGCAACTGATGCCAATTGCGCTTTCCATTCACTGGATCAGCCGGACATTTCTTCTACTTCCCCTGTTTTGGTCACCCCTGTGTCCATTAGGAGTCCTTCCTCTTCTGCTCGTGCTAAACAGTCTGTTCGTCCATCTACTTCTCTTTCTGCCAAGCCTACTGCATCTAAAAGTGCCCCAAGTCGCAAACGGCCAGCCTCAGCATCTCCCATTTTGGAGGATGATGATGATGATGATGATGATGATGATGATGACACTCCTCTCATTGTCAGGAGAAAGGTAATTAAATTAGTTTACTCACAAACATACATTTCTATACTTGAAACTTTTCTATGTGCTGATAGTTTATTCGGATTTCTCAGAAAAGCTCAGCCTCTCATTCAAAGGCTTTTGTATTGGCAGCTCCTGCTGCACCATCCTCTGCTGAGACTGCTTCATCCAAACCAGCTGATGAAGGGACTACGCTTAAAGAAAAACCTTCAGTCCCGGAGTCCTCATCACAACCAATGGATGAGCCACCTTCTTCCCAGGGTGTCAACCCCCCAAACGTCGAACCAGAAGGTAATACACTTTTTGATGTTTTACCTTTGCTTGTGCTATTGGTTTTTGACTTGTTGCTTTTTTGAGTTTTGCAGAGCCTCCCATGGGTTTGCCCGTTGTGGCAAAGTCTTCTCGTTCAGACAAGGGGAACTCCTCACAAGTGGTGGAGCCACAGGTGGTAGATTTGGCTGGGGATATGCCATCTCCCAAGATTGCTGATGAGGTAATCTTTGTTTCACTTTTACGTCCACTTTGTTCATTGTAGTGAAAACCTTCAATGTTGGCGACTTTCTTTGCAGGATGTTGATAGGATTGTGCGTTCCATCCAGGACTTGTTCACTTCCTGGGGGCAAGTTAAGACGTCTCGCCCTGCTTCAACCAGTCGTCCTTCTGCTTTTTCAGAGGAAGATATGAAGTTCCTCAAGTAGTCGATATTTGAATATGTGTCCTTTATAGATATGGACATCGGTCAGGCTAGTGCTGCTAAACATAAGGATAAGCTCGAGCATTTGAGTGCGAAGTTGGCGCAAACACTGACACTTTCGTCGCTCAATCTTTCTGCTGATTTTAAAGCGACGTTGAAAGTTGTCCATTCCGAGATTCTTTCTTTGCTGGCCAAAAATGTCAAACTGAAGGCCAAAAATACTCAATATTTTTGCGTTGTATCTAAAAGAGAGTCTTTGCTTATGGAGATCAACAAAGCTGAGGACGAACTGAAAGATATGTCTTCTGAAGTCATGATTGAAGACTCTTTGATGACCAGTTTGGCTGCACAGATGAAGGAGCTTCAAGCAAGGATGGACGACTGCAAGGCGAGAATGACTGCTAAGAAACGCAATGCCTCCCAAGGAATTGAGCGAACCAAGTCTTTGGTCGAGCAGTATAAGAAGCTGGAGGTTGATGATGATTTTGTGGCTGAATTGAATGTCACTACTTCTCAGCAGAGCGAGGATTGGGGGAGACTTAGGGAAAGAATTCGTTCAGTCTGGGGCGAATTGTAATTAAGACATTTAATGCCTTAACTTTTCTTTTTGTAACTCCGTATTAACTTTCCCCTTGTAATCTCGTACTGATGTCCATTGGTAATTCTGAACATATTAGCGCCATTATCATTAATGAACGATTAGTTTGTCTTCTTGTGTATTTACTGACGTTATCTTTAATCGTCAACCCCCAAGCATTTAACTGCTTTATGTTAAGATTCACGCATATTTTCTCTTGGTGTTTCTGTCTCTTTTCCCAAGACTTCGGGCCATTTGATTCTAGTTACTAGGCACGAATATGGTTGTTCATATTCTGATTCTTCACCTTCACGCCTCTATAAATGCACTTATATTCCACACTTGTCATTTTCACTTCCATTCTCTTTTTCAAAACTAATTTGCTACCATTGTTTGGCATTTTAACAATCGATCCAAAACCTTCGTCTTCCATTGAAATGGACCATTTGATCCGCCCATTTTACCATCTTTCTTGATATCGCCTTTGGTATGGGAGATATAGAAAATATTCTTTGGTCGACGAAGTTCTTCCCATCGTCTCCATGTTCCTTACAAGGAGTTCGATGATGGAAGACAAATTTTGAGGACGCCTGCAAGCTACCTTGCTTGCTGAGAGTGCTTCTTAGCCTCCTTGCCCGTCATTACAGCGATGCATTTAGGAAGGCAATGTGAGGGTGCTTCTTCTTCCTTTCTGCTTGCTGAGAGTGCTTCTCGACCTCTCTGCTTGCCTTTGCAGCAGTGCGATCAGGATGGCAAAGGTCAGTTCACCCTCTTACTCGGCGGTCGATCGAGAGATTAATTTTCTCTTAATTGTAGCTTGTAGAGCATTTAGTATTTTGTATTTTGCAACTTTATAAGGAACGTTTGATAATAAAGGAATTTATTTGAACGTATTTCGCTCTGGCCCCTTTTAATCTATGATCGTTCAACGCGATTTGATTACGCTTTTATTTGTTCACTTTCCCATAAGGAAGGAACATATTTTTTTTTAAATATTTGCCATTAATGGACCTCATGTGCTTGGTGTCTTCTAAATCTTCCAAATGATAGGCTCCATTAGGCAACACAATATTTATTTTATATGGTCCTTCCCAATTGGGCGACCACTTGCCATACTTTGGATCTTTGCTATCCAAAGGGAGTATTGTTTTCCAAACCAATTCGCCCAGGCTAAACGACTTAGCTATAACTTTTTTATTATAAAATTTAGCCATTCTTCATTTTTGAACTTGCAATCTATCTGGGACGTCCAACTCCAATAAGTTTTGAACTAGTGGTTTGGTATACTCATCACCACTTAACTTATGTTGCAAACACACTCTAATCGATTGCATGTTGATTTTCATAGGCAAAACGGCCTCCTGTCCATAAGTAAGTTGGAAATGAGTAATTTTGGTACTTGACCAAGGCGACGTCCTATAAGCCCATAAGGCCTTGTTTAGACATTTGTGCCAAATTCTGACATTTTCATCTATTATTTTCCTTATGATATTTTTTAGAATCTTATTAGAAGATTCTGCTTGTCCGTTGGATTGAGCGTAATATGGTGTGGAGTTCACTAATTTAACTCCAAACTCGCTCAAGAATTTATTCACTTGATCCCCATTTAAAGATGTTCCGTGATCTACCATCAAAGTTTGTGGAATCCAAATCTATAAATGATGTGATCACGGATAAATTCTATGACATTCTTTTGGGTGATCTCCTTTAAAGGTATCGCTTCTACCCACTTAGTGAAATAATCAGTTGCAACTATAACAAATGTATGTTGCTTGGACGATGGGGGATAAATCTTCCCCATCAGGTCTATCGCCCAACCTTTAAACGGCCAAGGTTTGATAATAGGTGCCATCTCTCGTGCTGACACCCTTTGTATTGAACCATGCTTTTGACATGCTTGACAACTCTTTGCATACTGAACGCATGATTCTCCCATCTTTGGCAAAAAATATCCATTCCTAATAATTAACCATCTCTTCCTTTGGCCAGCTTGATGAGCTCCACATATCCCTTCGCGCACTTCAACCATGATCGTCCTGACTTCTTACAAACTTACACATTTTAGCAATATACCATCAGAGCGTTTCTTAAGCAACTCTTCATCTATCAGTGTATAGTTTAGCAAACGCAACTTCATTTTTCTACTATCTGCTTTATTAGGTTCTTTAAGGAACCTTTTAATCTCTGCCCTCCAATCTATTGCATCTCCATCTTGTATGCAATGAATTTCAATCGTTCTCGCCCTTCTTTGGATCATGGGCAATATTGTTCCATACTCACAAGTAGACTTCCAGTTTAAAACCTTTGAGTATCCTGAGATCATCTGGGCCAATTCGTTCGCTACGTCATTATATATCCTATTAACACATTGAAGCTCTATTTGATCGAATTCTTCCAACAATTCTTGGGCGATTTCATGCTGACTTATAATGGAATCACTTTGGCATTTAAAATCACCAATCAATTGGTGAATTACCAATTGAGAATCACCTCTAACGATTACATTCTTTACCCCCATATCTATCATTAATTCTAGGCCTACAATTAAGGCTCGTATTCGGCCTGATTGTTGGTGCACATCCTGTCCAAAGTGAATGCGAACTTGTAACAAATCCCCAAAAGATTTATCAATGTCACTCCTACTCCTGCACCTTCAGAGGTTTTCGATCCATCGAAATATAAAACCCAAGGTTTTAATTCGAATGAATTGATCTCTGACTCAATTTCTTCAGGCATATCAAGGCATGGATGATCGGCCAGAAAATTAGCCAAAGCCTGATTTTTGACTGCCTTTTAGGGTATGTATTGTACTTCGAATTCTTATAAAGCTAATGTCTAAAGGCCTACCCTTTGGTTCAAAATAGGGCGAGAGAACATATACTTAACCAAATTTGCTTTAGAAATTAAATAAACGGTTACGGGCCGTAAATAAGCCCTTAATTTTGTACATTTGAAATACAATGCAAGACATAATTTTTTAATGGCAGAATAACTACATTCACATTTTGTTAACCGTCTACTCAAGTAATAAATCACCCTTTCTTCACCAAATTGGTCTTCCTGCGCTACCATTTCAACTATTGATTCTTCTTCAGTCGATACATACACTTTCATTGGCCATCCTTGGATTGATGACACCAACACTGGTGGACTTGATAAATATGTCTTTAGGCTTTCAAAAGCCTTTTGATGCTCTTCTTTCCAGACGAATTCGTCCTGATTTTTCAACTTCAAAAGCGACGAAAAAGCTTTAGTTCGCCCTGTCCAGTTAGAAATAAAGCGTTTTAAAAAGTTTACTTGGCCTAGAAACCTTTACAATTCTTTTTTGTTGCTAGGTGGTTTAGCCTCTAAAATGGCCTTCGCTTTATTTTTATCGAGTTCAATCCCCCTTTTGTGTACTAAGAAACCAAGAAAATTCCTTGCATTTATACCAAATGCACATTTCAAGGGATTCAACTTTAGTTTATATTGCTTCATTCACTCAAATGAACATCTTAATTGTTCAAAATGGTCTTCTTCTTTAAGGGATTTGACCACTATATCATCTACATACACTTCAACAAACTTGCCTATCATATCATGAAAAATCAAATTTATTGCCCTTTGATAAGTTGCTCCTGCATTTTTCAGGTCGAAAGGCATAACTACCCATTCAAAACATCCTAGAGACCCAGGGCATTTAAAGGCAGTTTTGTGTATATCTTCCTCAACTATATAAATTTGATTGTATCCTGAATATCTATCCATAAAGGAATACATTACATGTCCGACAGTCGAGTCTACTAAAGAATCTACCGTGGGCATTGGATATTCATCTTTAGGCGTGGCTATGTTTAGATTCCTAAAGTCTATACACACCCTTAGTTTACCATTATTTTTTAACACAGGCACGATATTGGACAACCATTCAACATATTTGGTCGTTCTAATAAAGTCTACTTTTAATAGTCGCTCTATCTCTTCCTTAATTTCAGGGAGTACATTAGGAGCGAAACGCCTAGGAGGTTGCCATGAGGTTTAAAATTAGGCTTGGTTGGTAATCTATGTTCCACTAAATCTCTATCTAAACCAAGCATATGTTCATATTCCCAAGCAAAACAATCTTTGTACTCCTTTAATAAAGCAATTAATTTATTACTAACCTCTTGATCGAGCATTTGGCTGATGAACGTTGGATTATCTTCTCCTTCATTGCCAATATTCACTTTAATCAGGGGGTCTTGTGCTTGAGCGTATCCAGGTTTGGCGATCCTTATCACTTCGTCGTCCAGTCCCCTTGTAGGCACTTCTTCTTCTAAACAATCCACCTTGTTGACTTCTCGGCCAATACTTTGTTCCAACTCGAACACTGCCAATTTGTCTCTCAATGCTTTCAAGGCTGCTGCTTCTTTCGTCTTGTCCTTGCATTATTTATTGAAAGCCATTAATTTAGCTTTGAAAGCCTGAATATCGACCATTTGTCTTTGTTGCTTACAACTCATTTAAAACTCCTTGATTATTCTTTTGCCAATTACTGGCTCCTCCAGAGCCACTATGTTTGGCCTCATCTGACTGAACATTTCAGTGAGTGCATCCACCGAAAATGGCTCTTCACTCTACGCGACAATCTGAGTTTCTTCTCCACTTGGACTACTCTAACAGGTCCATAATTTCCTTCGTACATGAACATTTCCACTGAGTTTGCTTCTGCGACAAAAGGCCTATGATCGGCCTGCACCACCTCTGCTTCACCCTTGTCATTCCAAAAAACTAGGCACTGATGGAGCGATGAAAGCATACAGCAACTTCCGTGTATCCAATCTCTTCCTAATAACATATTGTAACTAGTGGGACCATCTATTACAAAGAAGACTGTGGTCTTGGTAGTTGTTCCTATAGTTATGTCCAATGGCATAACCCCTTAAGCTGAAGTTGTTCCTCCATTGAAACTTGTCAGGATGACTTCCGTTGGGATCATATCACATTCTGTCTTTGCGAATTTCCTCATCATCCTAGATGGAATGGTGTTTATAGCTGCTCCATTATCGACAAGAACTTTCGCCATAGGTATGTCGTTAACTAGAGCTCTAACGTACAATGGCCTCAAGTGTTTGGTCAATTTCATGGCTGCTCGCTTAAAAATAACTTTTTCAACAGCATCTATTTCCACTTCCTGCTTGTCCTCTGTTGAGTTAGCCTTTTGTGATAAGTCAACGTGCAGCATATTGCACTGAGCCTCTGTCTCTTCAATTTCCTTTTGACTGTTTTCTAATACTTCTTCTTCAGTTACCCAACCTGTGGGAGGAGGTATTATTCTTGGAGGTGATCCATACTTTTCAGAGCGAGGCATTCTCTTCTTCCTTTTGGGCGTCTCGTACAGCACATAAAAATCGAAAGAACGCAAAGATGGTTCTCCCAATAAGTCTACTTCACGAACTCCCTCTCGATGTAATTGCTTCAATAGAGTATTGTACGATGCTCCTCTTCTCCTTCTTTCTGCTTCCAGATCGATTTCCTCTTCGATGTCTGTCATATCATCATCTTCTTCACCAGTGTAGGCCTCTCTAGAAGTTTGGTCTTCTTCATATTCCAACATGCACGCTTCCTCTTCGTTATCCTCATTTTCTTCTTCTCCCTTCTATTTATTCTTGAACTCATTGGCTAGTAAATAGTTATTAGCCACAACAGGAGGTAACGTACCAAACTGAATAGTAAGGGGCTGATTTGGATCTTCTCCATCCCTTCTATCTCGCTCAAACTTCGACCTCCCAGAAGAAGTCTCTGGCAATTCTTCCATAGGTTCGCCTGTACCAGTCTCATCACTGTCTTTGAAAACATTTTGATTAGTTGCTTTGAGTAGTCTAGGTGCCTTAGGACGTAGCATTCCCTGTTGTTGCCTCATCATTCCCCCATAGTTCCATTGAAAATGCCTTTGTTGGGTTCTAGTCATCTCGTTGAAATGTATCGCCCTTCTAGCCTCATACTAGAATGAATGCCATACATTTGGTTGGCGAGGTTGCGGTCCGAATGTTCTTCCCTTATTTACTGGCCTGAACTGCCTCTCAAAAGGTGGTCCCTTATAGAACGATGTAGCCTGCCCTCTACGAGGCTGAGCATTTAGGAAAAAACTAAGGCGACGGTGATGCTGCCATATCCCTGATTTCTCTGCATTTGCACTTACTTCTTTTTTACATCTTGCACATAGGATGTCTTTGTCCTTTTTGGGCTCCTTCCCTTTGATATATTCAAAGACGCTGGGGTGTGGTCCAGCTTCTTCTTCTCCATCATCTATAACCAACTTGAATTTTGGCAACTTGCTTCTAAAACCAGACATCACCATGTTCACTCCAAGTGGCTGTGAAAAAGGATTATCCACTGCCATCTTCCTCTTATCCTAGAACATAATTCATCCTTTTTCAATCGCATCCTGTAACACATGGCGAAAAACCAAACAGTTGTTAGTCAAATGTGACCATGCATTATGTCACTTACAATATTTTTTACTCTTAATTTGTTTAGGGCTTGGCAATTTATGCTTATCGCTCAGTTTTATCTACTTATCCTTATATAATTTATCAAATATAAGGCCAACTTTGATTACATCGAACGAGAACGTTCTAGTCTTTATGTTCTCATCTTTTATAGGCTCATTCTTTCCTGACGGTCTAGGCTTAACCATTATAAGACAAGTATGTGTCTCATTTAACTAATTCGGCCAAACACATTTCGGTTTGATCGTAATACTCGTCGTTAATGGTATGAACATCAAAATTTGGGTCTCTATAATAAGTCCCTTTGCTAGAATTTTTCATTTGTTCTTCCTCTCTTATTAATCGTTCATACCTAATCACGTTCGTGCTCAATTGGAAAAGATCAGGAAATCCCTTGTCTTGGAACTTCTTCTTCAGATCAAAGTTTAGACAACCTTGAGCGATTTTGACAAACTCCTTTTCGGGCAAAGGTACAAAACATTTACTTCTTACTGTTTTGAACCTTTGAAGGAAACTTTCTGCCCATTCGTTTGGCATTTGACGTAGATTCACCAAATCGGCCAAAGTAACTTCAGACTCAGTCTTATAAAATTGAGCGTGGAACAATTGCTCCAATTGTTGCCATGTTTGAACAGAGTTTGCTGGCAAATTGATGAACCAGGAGAAGGCTACTCCTATTAATGAACTAGGGAACAACCTCATTTTATGGTAATCAATTACGTCACCACTTTGCAGTGTGAATTGCCCTATGTGTTCTAGAGTAGACACCTCTCCTAAACAGGTAAACAGTGAGAATTCTGGCACTTTATACCCTCTAGGCCATGGATATGCTTGGTCTACCCAATCAGGATATGACTTTGTGTAAGTCGGCCTAATCACAGTACGTACTCCAAAAGCCATCTGGTCCTGTACGATTTCCATAATCTGGCTCCTCAACATGACGTTGGAGTCATATGGAATCCCTACAGGTTGGTTGACTGGTTGATTTGCTTGAGGCCTAATGTTTGGTCCTTGGTTGGCAACAAAGTTGCCATGATTTGGGCTATAGTTACTATTAGCCTGAACATTTATTCCATCATTAACACATGGGGTATTCTGTCCATTATTTAGGATATTATCCCTTACATTTGGATTACCCCCCAAGTTAGATGTACCAATGCCACTATTCTGATTCGGTATTGCACCACCCCCTTGGTTTGAAGTAGAGGGATCAAAAGGTAGTTCTACCCCTGGATTTAAACTTAGGACTGGGGGATTATGTCCCACAATTGTCCTAGTTTGAAAGTGGTTTGTAAGAGGCACAACTGGCTGACAAATTTGGCATACTAACTTATTCATTATTTCGTTCAAAGTATTCAGTTGTTTGGTCATGTTGTTATAATGTGCATTCCCATTCTGGGTAAGTCTTTCCATATTATGAATATTTCATAGATTTACCTGTTCAATGACATCTTGTGTGAGTTCTCCGAGTAATGCACGCATGGTTCGAGGACTCAACTCTGTCATTGGTTTGTAACGACTATGATTGCTCCGATTCTGTCCATCTGTTCGTGGAGAACTATGCTGCTTCTCATATCGCTCGATCACAGACTGGACTCCTTCCTAACTTGCTGCTTCCTTATCGGATTTCTGAGGCATATTATTTCACCTGTTGTATTTTCAACACCAAACACCAATGTCCCACTGGCATGCCAAATTGTTTCGCGCGGGTAGTCGCTAACAATTAAAAAGGGATCAGACGATTGTGTAAGGGACAAACCTCTTGAAACAAAGTCCCAAAAAGAGGTGTTTTATTAGAAATGACTTTACAATTGGAATTTAAACAGAATGCCTCCAAGGGGTGCAAACACATGAGTACTGAAAGAAATATTTAAGTCTAAACTAAGAAATTGAAATTACATATTCTCTGTTTGAGAGTGTTTGATTTGGGCTCTCTGCTCTATGTCTTTTCTTCCTTTTATATTCCCTTGATGCTCTTTTTGTGATCAATCACTTAGAAACTGCTTAATTGCTTTATAACTGCCCACTTTCTTCATGGTGGCCAACTTATCGTGGAACTGTCGCCTCTAAATGCTGCCACTACTCTTTGTCGTTCAACCGTCTTCAATTGAACTTCTTGAATCGTGGAACGTGATAAGATTACCCAATAACTACTTCGATAACTGTACTTTTGGATAACCATAATATCTTATGTTTGTTAAGATCCTGGGCGATTCGAAGGTTTGGGCAAGAACGGGATTACAACTCTGGGCGACTGCAAGGCATTTCATTCGCTCAGATCCTAGGCGTCTTGTAAGTTTGGACGATGGTGTTACCGCGTTCGTGGGCTTCCACTGCATTCATTAATAACCGTATTTGGTCATTTGTCATGAATTGCCCAGTTGGGCTTCATTCTTTGGGCTATTTGAATTAGGCTGCACTTTTAGCATGTTAACAATAGGTAATAATGGAATATTGAAAGTTACGGTAATACTGGTTAGAAATTTTGATATGAACATACTATCTCTAGTCGTTTTGCAAAAAAATTCCGAGTCACGAACTATCGTCAAATGTCAAACACTGGGATTACCTCAATGTAATCATTCTGACACGATGCCAATGATGGATATTCTCAATATTATTGTAGCAACTAAATTAATTTGGAAATTGAATATTATATGTTTTGCTGTTGAATTTAATGCCACACGTTTTCTGTGTCATTGGAAAATTTCAGTTACATAAACAAAATGGAAAGTTTAACATGCAGTACTTTTGGGATTCATTTGGGGTTTGAAGTATTTTGGGTTATTATTTGAATTTATTTGAAGTATAAAATGAATTATTATATATTAATATGGTATATATGATTTTTTCCCCTTCATTTTCTCTCATAACAAGCTTATATTTTTGCTAAGCCCACCGAAAGATAATGAGTTTTTTCCGATATTTTTTTCAGTGTCATTGGAGGCTGCCTCCTTCCTAAGTTATATTGACAAACATTAAAAATAAAGAATAAGTAACTTGTACATTTTTTTGTTTATTATGGTTGCCACTCCATTGATTTTCAAATTGAAATGAACGGGAAAGTATGTTTCCATTTAAAACTATTCACTCATGTTACGACACATGACACAATGTCAAAAATGATGTCAAACAAAGTGTACATGTAGCATGATTGTAAAAATAAATTCTTCCAATGAAGCAGTGCCATTTAAGCTTTCAAATATATATATATTTTAAACCTTGAGGTGTTAGTTCAGTGGTCATGTCTTGAATTTGCTCCACAATGATCACCAGTTCAAGTCCCCTTCTAAACTACTGGAGGTTTACCCGGCCATTAACTTCAAGCCTCGTGGAATTAGTCGAGGTGCACGCAAACTGGTCCGGACACCCATAGTTAAAATATATATAAACCAAATCAAGTTATTTTATTTTTTAACATAAAGTAAAAGGATAATAATCTTTTACAACCAACTTTTTATGAATAGAAACCATTTACTAAGGACCGACTTGCTATAAACTTGAAAGGCTAGAGTTTTGAGAAGAAAAGAAAATGGGGGTGCGGTTCCATGTCTTTTTTTCCTATCCATACTGCAAGAATACAACACAACTTTTCAAAGGCTTCCACTTAAATTCCAGTTACCTTCTTCCATTCCCATTTTGCAATTCCTAAATAACAAGCAAACTTTTTATAATATGAGGCTCGTATAGAAAAACACATTTTTACTATAACAAATAGGCCGAAGTGGGTTGGACGTAGGCACATCACCAAACAATTTAACTCTGCGTTCTTATTTTTTTGTCGATTTCATATTCTTCATCATTATTATTGTTGCTTAAATCACAACAAAACTTAGTCATAATCCTTAGTACTAGCTACATATCAGATATGCAAATGAAAGATGTCGAAACATTATGGTGAATAAACTTAAAACAGATTTCATCATTTATTTGAAAACTGACAAGCACTAAATGCAAAAATACACAGTAAGATAAGCCAGCATCAGGAAGCTTAATACACACACCTCCCATTCATTTGGCAGGTAAGTACTTCACCGAGGGCATCGTCTAGACACAACTATAATCCCACCAGAACTTTGTACACACAACATCCCTTTCTTGCACTTGAAGCAAATGGTAACAACAAGAATATTATCTTATGGCATATTTGGCAAGTTTGATTAGAAGTACTGGGCAGTATCAAGGAAGAAAGGAAGGCAAAATCTTGTCTATTGCACTGGCCAGTAAGGTTTAATACTATCATACCAAACATGCACTTAGGATACAAACTTACTTAGGAACCTAACCGACTATTTCAGAAGGGTAAAAAAATATATCTTGCATCTGACTTTGGAAGTGATAGCCAAGAATCAAAAGTTAAGAGATCTACATGTAGCTGTAGAAGTTTTTCCATTCCCGAGCAGCTACAATCCGCCTAGCCAATATCCTTTTACATGTAGTTATAGAAGCTTCCCCATTTTCGAGCAGCCACAGTTTGCCTAGCCAATATCCGCCACTTCACCACTGCCAGAATCTTGCACCAACTTGTTTTGGGCTTTCTGTTTCTGGGCATATGGAATCCCGAATTTGAAGAAATGACACCAACATCATGATTGGCTGGACCAATAGACAATCCATTCCCTTGCCATGTTGATGACTTAACCTGAATATTACTGCTCGTTGATGGATCATCCATTAACTGATGTGAGACCCCATAGTTTACTCCAGAAGCCCATGTATGCCCTCCATCAAAGAATCCGCTTTGATAATTACTCATCCCAAAAGGGTCTCCCCATGTTGAACTGAAACCTTGCATTTGGAGAGAACTCTCCCCAAAAGGAACATTAATTGAACTATTATCCCATCCCAATTCACAGTTAGATAGAGGCAAAGTTGTATGAGCAGAATTAATCTTTCCTTGAAGTTGATCTGTAAAATGACGATTAGTTTAGCAACTTCCAAAAATTTATAAGCTGGGAAAAGAAGGGCGGAAAATCACTAATTGGTAAAGCTAGTAAATCCCCTGTTAGCTGTGACTTGCATGTAAAATCTTACACTCAAGGGTTAAAGTTTTAATCCAGTTCAATTCTTTATAAGATGGATCGAAGGAGTAAAAAAGGTTCATATTTACCTTGTTCAATGAGGATATTAGAACTCTGAAGAAACAAGCTAGGATGGCTAAAATCGTCTGCTGATTCGGGATTTGACATCAGCATTTGGTAGCTGACAACTGACTGATCATCAATTGGGATCAAGTCTTTCAAGTTTTTATAAGCATGCTGCTTCAAATCTTCCACTGCCTGCTGTCAACAAAATAGGGAAGGCAAATCAGTTTCTCATCAGAAGAAGACAGTTTTAGACCAAAATTATGCCATACAAATACAACTTCTAAGCAGACACGTTAGCAATTTTAGAAGTACATAAGAATCCTGTCGCTGATTACTCAGATCAGAAATTAATTACATTTTTATACAACAAAGTTTAGTTGGACGAGCAATGAAAAGGTTCTGGAGTCATCCTAACATCTAATTCTACCCTCAGTTCTGTGTGAAAGCAGATCAATTTATGGCAAAGCAAACTGAAAAAACAACCAAAGACTGACAAAATTATCACAGGTGAAAACATTAGTGGCCAATGATTTAGTGAAATTTCATGTTGGTCAATAAACTTCATTTTGTTACAAATTGGTCACTGATATTAAATGTCTGTCACAATTTAGTCATTCCATTCACATTCGTTAGTTTGACTAACAAAAAAGCTTACATGACAGCCTAGTTGGCAAATAATTAGATTGCCGTACACCTTGTCCAATTAGTTAAACTAATGGAAATTGATGGAGTCATCAAATTGTAACAAAGATTAAGCTCAGTAACTTGAAATGCATGATGTTTTAGTGACGAATATGAAACTTTGCTAATAGCTTAGTGAATACCAGTGTATATAATCCAAATTATGACAACTGTTGTCCCAAATTTGTGTAGAGATGCAGGAACATACATGCACTCAGTGACATGATTTTCATAATTAAAAGTGTTACTACTTTACTCAAGCCGACAGACAAATCAACATCAGGATGAATTTTAGGATGAAGATACCAACCATCTGATACATCTTGAGTTTATCGAAAGAATGATAAGTTTGTCCGTCAAAAGTAACTCCTTCAACCTCGTAGATGGAATTGAGCAAAAGTTCAGTCCCTCGTGCATCCTTATACTTGTACCACTTCTTATCTAATTTACAAGTTGTAGCATGTTTAGTGATTGTCTCCCATGCCTTGTTTGAGATTTTAGGAAGTTCCTGCAATTTAAGCAATTGGGTCAGGTGGTTTACCTAATTTTTTCGTCAAGAATCCAGTTTCCAATTCATTTATGAAATTTAAAATTGAACCAATGATACCAAGAATGAGTATCTTACAGCACGTAGAGAGCACTGGTCCGTAACATATTTCCTTAAGAAATCTTTCACAGTGCGTATACCACATTCAACCAACCTATTGTGGGATGCACCATCTTTAGCGATCTTTTCCAAGCGCCAAACTTCATCATCCAGGGATGGTGGATAGTGCTTCTGGTATGCTACAGGAATAATGATACGTTAGTTTCTCCATTAACTATATTGAGTATGCACTGCGACTGTAAACAGAAATATAAATATACGCTGCTCAGTTAAGCCATGTGAATATATTACTTCATTAAGAATAGAAATAAAAATGAATAGGTGAATCATCAAACTTCATGTGATCTAACAGAAAATCTTTTGGAACATCCACATCATCATGAAGCAGCAAGAAACTTTTGAAAGAAAAAAGCGCTTCGACAAATTAGTTAAAGGTTCAAGTACTGGAGGAAATATCATGACAACTTGAAGGACATGGTTATTAATGTATTATTTGCTTAAAGCATCACTTAATTACAATTACATGTTGACCAAAAAAAAATGGTCTGAAGTGATTACGGACAAAATTTGATAGGGAAGAATGGTTCAGAAGAGATACTCACATTCTCCACGATGATCTTTTACTTTGAAGGCTTTGCTTATTCCTTCTCTGATTCTTACTTCTGTGGAACTCAAATGCGCTTTTGCTCCCAAACAAAATTTCCCGCTCCTTATCCAGCTCGAGTTGTCTGTAAAATAGACATCACCTATATAACCTACACCCTTGTGCAAAGAAACTGTTGAGTCCCCATTCACCAATGGCCTTCTTCCTTCCCTGTTCCTTACAATTTTGCGATTAAACTCCTCCTCCAGCCAATCTTCTCGATCATCGGAATGAAAATCACCATCAACCACAATAAGGTTGACCTTTATTGAAGATAGGGGTCCAGATGTTATCATTTTCTCAGAAATAGAATCATACAATACTATCTTCACAGGGGTTTTCCCCTCAGATACCACCCTATTGCATGTGAACAGCGTTGAAGGCAATTTACTGTCAAAACGCAACTGCAAGTTCCTTGATCCAGAACACTGCGAGGGTCTACAGAAAAATAAAAAATAAAAATTAGTAGATAAGAGTTTCAAAATGCTATTTAACTTGAAAAGGAGGTAGGATCAATAAATAATTAAGTTACATATCAACATAAAGACATAAAAGGAACTAATCATAGTCAATTATTATTATAATCTAAATAATCCCACGGAAAATGACATCTAATTAAGTATTTTACGACATGATAGCATGATAAGAGACAAAGAACCACATATGATGCAAAACATTAATGCAATCTGATAATTGATGGATGAACTAACCTCAGTATCCGTTGGATTACGCGGTCCACCTCCTCATGAACCTATCATACAGAGATTCAAACGGATTAATGAATATAAAGAGTCCAAAAAAAAAAAAAGGGGCGATCTAATATACACACCACACACTTAAGTCTCATAAAGACATCTGAAATAAGAATTCAATAATAGTAAAAATACCAAAACGTTAACCTCTTATCAATGACTTGAATATGGTTAAAATTTTATAGCTACGTTTAAATGCCACACGTTTTCTTCACAAAAAATGTAAATTTTACAAAAATTAATAAAAATTACAGAAACTACCATCATGAGGACATCCCAGAGTCACTGTTTTGGACATCCATGGGCAGGGCAAATGTGGTATTATGAAAAATGTAATAAATAGCTAGAAAGTGCAAGAAGGTAACAAGTATTTTAAGAAAATAAATGTTCTAAAATATTCTTATCACGAGTTCAACAAACACACTTCCAAGAACCAATTTTACAGAATCAAGCTGTCACATCCAAACCTCAATTTCAGATTTGTCCAAACAAATGAGTAACCAAAAAAAGAGACTTTTCCTCGAATCATCAAAATCTTATCACTTCATGAACTTCAAATTCACAACAGAAATTAGTATAAAACTACAAAACCTTTCTCAAATCACAACGATGCATTCATATCAGTTAACAAGAACAGAGATGATACCCAACTTCAATTCTCAGCATACTTCTGCACAATTGAGTAAACAAAGAAGAGACTTTTCTTGAATTATCAAGATCATATCACTTCCTAAACTTAAAATTTACAGCAAAATAACTTGAAAAAATTTACTAGACTTTTCTCAAAGTACAGAGATGCATTGGTATCACTTAACAATGACAGAGATCATACCACGCTTCGAATGTTGGGCTCCAATCTGGGTATATATTCTTGCATTGACAGACCATTCCTTGTGCCCCTTAAAACACTGAAATGACCCAAATACATAAACATCAGGAAAAAAAGGAAAAAAATTCAGCACAGCTAAATAAACCAACAAAAGAAATACAAATGGGTCAAGTGTTAATCCACCCACCTTGCAGTTATATGCCGTCGTTTATATTCTCCGGTTGCAAGGTCAGATCCCTCCTCACCCCCCTCCCTAAGCAGTCGTTTCGATAACATCAAGAAGGCTTGATTCACTACCCTTAAAAGCTCAACTAATTAAACAATCAATGTCTTAAGACTTTAAAGGCAACTAATCTTAAACTTCCTCCTTAAATAGAAAATGTCCAAATTGCTGAAAGTACCTAGGAAACTTCGAATTTCAATTCATTATTAAACAATTAAACAACCCTCAAGTCACAAAAGTCAAGCAAATAATTGATCATTATACCTAGTAACGAAATGCCATTAACTACCTAAATTGTTTTAGGCATTATCCAATATTTTATTTCTTGGATTTTATGCTTTTTGCATAGTATATATATAGGACAGACCGCCGAGTGAAATATGCCAATTTCAAATTCTACAAACTACAAAAATTTCAACACAACTGAAACAACCGCGTAAATGCAGAGTAAAAGGCCCGCAAGAACACGTAAAACAATAAATAAATAAAATGTAGAAGAATAAAATCACAAGAAAAGACGAGGAAGAACAGAAAGATACAAAAGATACAAAAATGACGCGGGTTTTCTGACTAGTAAATAATCAAGTGCGAGAAAAAGGAGAAAGTGGCGCGTTTTTGGCGAAGAAATCAAACAGCGTGAAAGAGACTTGCAAGGTCGTCTCGACTCTCGTCCATGTCGTCGGTTTGATTAATCAAGTTTTGATTCATGAGTTATGAGACAAAAACTTGAGTCGTCATTTCTTTGGCTTATTTTAATTTTTTTATTCCAACATTTTGCAAACTCTTTATTTATAAGTGTAATCCATAATAGACATCATTTTAAATTTAGAGAATAAAAAATTTAATATGTTCCAACAATACATTTTATTTTAGATATTTATTTTGATTTTCTTGAAATATTTACTGTGTTTTCCTTATAATTTGTTTAACATATTAATTTATATATCACTGATCAATCAATTTAAATATGAGTCGAATGATTTAGCCCCTATTGGGCCCCCATTAATTTTCGTTCTATTTCATTTTTTTTTCCTCTCCTATTTTGACCATAAATCTTCCATAAAATAATAATCCGTGTAATTTTTTCCTTCTTTATCAACCACTTATTTTTCAAAAAATTATTATTCCACCCATTTTTATTAGCCCAAAATAGGAGCCAAACGGAGGCTTAATGAACATAAGTTGTGGCTTATTATTCAGCCATCAGAGCAGCTCCAAGAAGCTTTTTAAAACTATATTTCAAGAGACCTTTTAAAGTAGCATTTTAAAATAAACAATGAGTTTGACTCTCAACACCGGATAATTAAATATATTCAAATTTTTTTAATTTTCAATGAAAAAAATAATATAATAATGTGGATGAAAGCTAATTAATATAAAAGTTAAGAATAAATAATAAATATTTTATGTGAATAATAAAATTAAGCATTAAATATAAAGAGTTCGTTGAAGTATTTAAAATTTTTTACTTTCTAAATTTATAGATACTAACTAAATTGTAAAATATGATATTTAAAAATAGAGAGTTTTTTTGAAAATGAGCTTGCATTAAAATAAAATAGTCTCTTGGGTTTATTCTTAAGTATTAGAGCATCTAAAGATATTTTTTTAAAAGTGAAATGCTCCCAATTTTAAAGGGTCAATGTTTAATCATACTCCCAAAAACTATTCTAATTAACATTTTAAAATAGCTATAGTAAATGGATTCAAAACATTTCAATTTTTCAATCCTTTATATATTGACCCAATTATATAGTAGTATATAGAAAAATATGAAAAATTATATAATAATTTAGAGGGAACATAGTGAAAATAAAATATATGTAAAAATTAATAAATTCTTATTGTGAGTAATAAAGTTAAGTTCTTGTTTGAGCAACATTTTTGGGCCAAAATGCATTTTAAAATAGTGTTTTTTGTTGGAAAATATGTGATCAAAAAATAAGAAAAAATTTTGAGTTTACATAAATTTATAAAAGAACATGTCGTTGAAAATGAGTTCTGAAAAAAATTAGAATGAAGAGGACGTTGGAATATTAAAAAAATTACTGTCAAAATTTATAGATGTACTAAATTGCAAAATATGCTTTTTAAAAATCTTAGAACCCTTTGAAATGCTATTATCTCTCTAAAATAAAGATCATTTTTTATTTAGATTCTTTAGAAGATGCAATAAGAGCATTTTCAAAAATATTATTTTTAAAGATCGTATGTTACAATTTAGAGGGTACTATAAATTTAGAGAAAAAGTTTTTAGGTACTCCAACGAGTTTTTTATTTTTAGTACTTAATTTTATTACTTCCAAAAAAATATTTATTATTGCTTGTTTAAAATAGAAAATATCTTATATTTAATAAGTATCTTAAATATATACTCTAAGTAGTTAAGGATGAGTTAGGATTAACTTAATTTTTCTAACTTTCCATTTTTTTTATTTTTTTATTTATTTTTTTTTGGTATAAATGGATTGTGTGTTGATTTTTTCGATCAAACTAAATATGATTTTCACAACGTTGGTGCTAACCAATGATGTTTAGCTAAGCTTAAAAATATTTTTTAAGTTAATAATTGTTCATAGGTTCCATTTGGAGACTTATTCTGGTAATAATTTACGAATTGTTTTTAAAATAATCAAATTTTTTATTTAACAGTAATTAAAAATTTTGGATTTTTTTAAAGGGAGAAATTATTGGGAGTAGGGGTGTTTTTCTTTTACCAATATTAAAAAATAAATTATCAGAACTGAGGGTCAAGTTGATGAGTTATTCTTGGGTGACACCAAGGGTTGTCACAGTGGCTTTTGCCCAAGTTGATTGAGTTAAGATGCAAATTTCGTTTTTTTAAATCTTTTTTTTTTTTTCTCTTTTTTTCAACTCTCTATATTCTATATTTGGAGTATGCGCCCCATATTTGTCTAAATATACCATGTTCTAAACGAACGTAAGTTTGAAGAATATCTTATCGAAGTTGTACAATTAAGACATTTTAATAGAGTTTTATTCTTTTTTATTTGAGACATCAAAATTTTTTGTGTTTAATTACTTTATAATCGTTCACTACAAGGGTGTTTGAGAGCCATTTTTATGTAAAAATGTATTTTGGAATAGTAAATTGATAAGAAATATGTTATTGAAAAATAAAGAAAAGTTTTTGATTTACGTGTAATATTATTTTAATGAAGAATGTGCGGTTCAAAAAAAGAGAGAGAAAAATGCATTTTGAAAAAAATGGGTACACTATAAGATTAGGGCCCCGTTTGAGAGTGATTTTCACTCAAAAAATTTGATTTTTTTAACCGTTATTTTACTATTTCAGCCGTAATTTTTGACTTCTTCTCTCACAGGTAGCCCCCACTTTTCTCCTAATGGTCAAAAAATTAATTCTCAAAATTTTTTCCGAACGGGCCCTAGATGAGTAGGATTTGGTCCTTTTTTGGATTTAATTTGAGAAAAGGTTTATATTAGACATATGAGTGCAATAAAAAGTTTGCATTCAATTAAAAAGCTATAAAAAAACAAAAAAAAAAGATCCGATTATCCCTTTACTTAAAATCGTCAAGAAAATTGTAGCTCCTCAGTATAATTCCATAGTAACAAGTTGGTCCCTAACTTTTCAAAAAGAGTAAGTTAGTCCTCATATTTAATTATAATTAAACAGTCAATCTTCAAATGTTTGAATCTTTGACATATCATCTCATGACACCTATGTGCTTCATTTCAAATTTCTAGAAACCACTCTAAGGCTTCGTTTGGTACCCATTTTTTTCAAAATACATTTTTCTCTCTCTTCTTTTTAACCACACATTCTTTATTAAAATAATATTACACGTAAATCAAAAACTTTTCCTTATTTTTCAACCACACATTTCCCATCAATTTACTATTCAAAAATGCATTTTTACATAAAAATGTCTCCCAAACACAAGTTAAGTTCAAAGATTAAAATTTAACCCATATTTGTCTACCATTCTCTAAAAACTCTTTTTTTCTTTTAAAACTCATTTTTAATCACACATTCTTACAATAAAATATTTTGTACTTAAACTAAAAATTTTCCTAGTTTTAATTACACATTCTCCAAAAAAGAAAATCACAATTTTAAAATTCATT
Organism: Olea europaea var. sylvestris; assembly: GCF_002742605.1. Taxonomy (NCBI): domain Eukaryota; kingdom Viridiplantae; phylum Streptophyta; class Magnoliopsida; order Lamiales; family Oleaceae; genus Olea; species Olea europaea. The sequence goes on from NW_019228573.1 coordinate 52,817, forward strand.
TTTCAAAAAAAAAAAAAATTTAATGGGCATAAAAAAGTGGATTAGTTTCATGAAGTTGGACAAGCAAGAGTTATGAGACAATTTAATAGAAATAGATGATCTTCGTCATTGAAAACTGATTATATAACTACAATGAAATATTTGAGACCAAATTGCAATAAAATAGGGACATATCTTGCCCTTTTTTTCTAAAAAGACAAGTATTGTAATGAAAGAGTAAAAGCAAGTCACATTTTCATTTTAAAAAAGAAAAGTAGAAAAACTATTGTCAAGAAAAAGTAAAAGCAAGTCACATTTTCATTTTATTCTCTTTGTCAAAGGATTTTTTATTTGTTTTCTTATAATTACTTCATTATCATATCTTACCAAACCAAATCAAAATTCCAATATTCGTTAACATTAATGAATCGCTATCAACGTTTCTTCATCATTGCCAAGAAAATTCTTACAAGTCAAATGGAAAACATTTGGAGTGTTGAATTCATGAATTGGTCACAGTATGTTTGGTGGGAAAGTTGAGGTGATGATCACTCCATCATATTATAACTAATTTTCATTGGAACAAAGCGAACATATCAATATCGAGTTGGTAGGAATATTCAATTGAAAATCAATTCATTTCCATCCAGAAAAAAATAATAATAATAAAATAAAAATACGAGAGTAAAAGGCAAGGACCATCCTTTTCACACCAAGATCTGGTCAATTTACCTTAAATTTTTAACTTTTCACATTTTCAAAATTTTTAAGTATTAGTTAGACTTTTAACTTTTTATATTTTCAAAATTTTTAACTATTAGTTCAATCTGGATTCGACCTTTTCACTTTACTATTTTTGGTTGTTAGCAATTTCGATTTTCAAAATATTAGTAAAAAAATAGAAATACCAAGCAAGTTCTGATATATTTTTTTAAATCTTCAAATTCGTTGGTGACAGTTTCTTGGAAAATTGTCGCTTGTTTGAGTTTAGTCTCCACGAAATTGGTTTGCAACTACATTTGATTTTTGTTAATAAAATATTACAAATGTTTCTTTCAAGATATTGAATTTGAGGGTTGAACTAAGGATCCGTCTAATTGCAAAAATGGAATTGAATTGAATTGAAAATGAATTTTAAGAAATTAAATTGTCTAGAAATTATTTTCTTGGAAATTGTAAATTATTGTGTTTGATTGATATAATTTTTCACGTGAAAAATGTTAAAATAAAAATATTTTTTGGTGCTCGTTTGGCTTTATTTTACATAAAAATTGTCAATTAAAAGGATGAATTTTACTTATATTGGGATGAAATTTGTTTTCATTGTCAAAAAAAAAATGAAGAAAATCATCTATCTTTTAATGTTCGTTTGGCTTTGTTTTAAACATGGAAAATTCCAATTAAAGGGAAATATTTTTTTTACAATAATTCTTAAAATTTGTTTCCGTTACCAATAAAAAAAAAAAAAAAAAAAACCGCTACAGTGCCCGAAAAACGAATTCTCACCAATATATGGTGAGAATTCGAATTCAAGAAAAAGATGGAAAATGCTAACGTGGTTGGCGACCAAAGGTGGAAAACGAATTCCTTGAATAATTTTGTCAATCAAACAAGTCAAAAGTCGAAGTTGGAATTCTTTTTCCATTTTCCCTAGAAAATGAAGGGCTATCAAACATGCCCTAAGAAAAATTAAAAAAAATCACAAAAATTGAATCCCAAAGGATAGAAAAGAACTGGAAACATCTTACATATTCAACTTGGATAGTTATATTTACGACACAATTTTTATTAGTTGTAACATATTTTAATTGAAGAAATATCCTTAAATCTTTTTTAATTATGTCACTTTTGTTCTTAATTTTTTCTCGGCGTTTTTTTTATCTTCAACTTTTTATTAATTATCACATCTCGTCGCTTACAGTGGTTTCCTTCCAAAGGTCTGTTGGGAAGCATAAAATGATTTATTTTTTCATTCAAATTTTTGAAAAAAAATTATTAAAGCAAAAGTGTGAAAAATATTTTTTTTCCTCATTTCAAATCATGCAAATAGAATACTTTGATATAAATCATCATCAAGACGAGATGTGCTAATTAATAGAAGGTTAAAGATGAGATTTTGTCAAAAAAAATTTAAGAACACAAGTGTTACAATGAGCTAAATTCGAGGGTCTTAAGTGCAATTAAAATATTATGCTACTATTGAAAAATATGTTACTCATTCAACTTCTCCAACCACTAAGAAAAGAACTATAATTTTGAGGAATGTTTATCTTGTCGTCTTCAATTTTTACCGTATGCAAGGTTTTGGTTTGGCCGAGAATGGTTGGAGAAAAACCTAATGGGTGCTGCTGCAAAA
>NW_019228573.1:55245-78733 GCF_002742605.1 Olea europaea var. sylvestris
CAGGATTCAGGTCCAGGGCCGAGGTAGAGCGACCTCAACCCTCGATCTGAATGGACCTAACCCCGAGATTTAATCACGGGACAAACAGCAAAACCCAAACCTAATAGGCTCAAACCATTTTGTTACTATTTGGTTCAATTTAAAATTAGATCATCGACATATTTATATAGACTCAAACCAATACTTTCAAAACTCAGGTTTCACAACCTTTGAAAAGGTCACTCACCAACTTCATATATAATAGAATACGACATTTTGTAAATAGTTGCAATTTAATATTCTCTTTAGTCTTTTTCAAGTTGTTGAGATAAAGTAAGTACTTGTTCAATAACTCGTTAATTAAAATCAACGAAGTCTTTGTCTTAGGTATCAAACCCTTAAAATGGCACTCCACATTGAGTACAAGTAGGAACCTTCTTTACATTTTTCTCAATATAAAAAGATTTGTACGAACTCAAGGCGGCACAAGTTATATTCAAAGAGAATATTAGGTGGAAGTATAAGAATTTCAACAAGGATATTGTATTAAATATTATTCATTTAAACTTACTTAAAAAAAACTTTGTCCCATGTTAGAATAAGAGAATAAAAGTTAGGTTATATCTCCATTCTTTTAGAAATAAGTAAGGGCTTTATTACATTAAATCTGAAAGGAAATCTTGCACACAGTGAAATGAACGACAAAGAAAATAACAAAAAAGTACTTTTACATGATTTCATCATTAGATATCTATGTCTTTGACGTGTTCCATTGTAGCGGATGTCACAACGCACCAAGACGTTGATAATCTCCACTGTTACAAGTACAAAGGACTTACAAAACTTCAATTAAAAAACTAAAAAGGATTATTTCACTTTCCCTTACAAAGATATCTCTGCGTCAACTCAAAGTCCCAAAAGTTAAAAGCACAAATTGAGCCTCCAATTGAGAAGAAAGGTAGATGAACCTTAATAGGGCTTGGCCTCTTATCATGGATGGTCGCATGTAAGCCCACAGGAATGCCCATGTTGTGTTTTTCATAATTAGAACACCATTTTTACCCTTCGGCAACGATGTTTCTTTGTTGTCATATGTTACATAGAATAGAATGTAGTTTTGGTCCAATAATTTGCAATTACTAGCACATTGCACACATTAATTTCTATTCTGGATTTATATATGTCGTAGTTGTGATTGTTGATGTATTAAGTTTTTTGAAGTCATTTTGTGATTATTAAACTTCGAGAATATCTGTATTCTTACTCTCACAAGTCACTAGTAAGCATTATGTGGCATCTCGTGTGTTTTTACACAAATAGTCAACAATGAACTCCGAAAATGGACTATAGTGGAGAAACTAAGGAATCATGGGTGCTTTTCAGTACGTGTCTCTTTTTGATGAAGATTCTTGCTTATATGTGGTCAAGCATAAGTTGCTCTCATGGTAATGCTTGGTAAGGAGCGTAATCTTCTTTAATCCTATTGACGCCTATAATTTAACTCGCACTTACACCCATAGTTGATTTCGTGCTCTAATTTGTGACTTTGCCAACTTATTTCTTCTTCAGTCAACTCTCGCCTTGCCTATTCACTAGATTTACCCGTGATTTTTCTTTATTTTGACGCATACTAAATTGGGAGATCAAAGCAAGTGGACGAGGATCCATGAACTTAAGGACTTTAGCCCTTTACTTTTTAGGCCCTATGGCAATCTAATGGACCAAGCTGCAAGATCAATTCCTTAGTCCCATTAGCGATCTTTGTGCCATATAAGACTCGATATATAACTAGAATTTTCTGAATTATCTAAAAGAACGAGAGGAAGGAAAAATTATACACTGCCCTATAATTTAACTTTACATTTCAAGAGGAGAGAATTGTGCCATAACTCCAAACCTTTCTTTTTCACAGCCTTTGTCCAAACATTTTATTTGTGTCATCCACAATTTAAAGTATTTCATTTTGTTGCAGTACAAAGACAAATCTATCTATCTATTTGACCATTAGTTGACCCCAAAAAATAATTTTGATCACATTATTAACTATTTCAATATGGGTAAAAGGTAAAATTTACATTTTATATATAAATTAAGTTAAAAACTAAATTTAAAAAAAGAACAAAATAAAAACCTTATCTTCCGACGAGTAGAATATTGATTTAAGTTTGGGAGAGAGAGTGTGTCCGTATATTTGGGGTGGAGTGGAAAAGAATATGGGGTTATTATTATTATTATTATTATTATTATTATTATTATTTTGTTTTTAACTTATTTTATGTATAAAATGAAAATTTACCCTTATTGAAATAGTTAATAATGTGATCAAAATTATGTTTTAGGGTTAATTCATCCAGTTGTCCTTGTGCTACAACAAACTGAAGAGTTTTGAGATTGTGGGTTGTACAAATGAAAGGTGTTACGCACCAATACAATTGGCCGACCTACTGGGGCCTGTGGCCCTCCTGAGCCAAACTAAGAGGTATGGTGGCCAAGGTTTGAAGAACACGCAACATCCAGAAGCAAAGCCTCTGACATGGCCCAACTACTTGAGGATCGAAGTGCATTGGCCGAGGCAGTCCATACCGAGGTCTCTATTCCGAAGTCGAAGCTTTAAAGCAGATTTGGCATTACCTCTCCCAAGAGATCCGATCTTACACAAGAATCCTCTTTGAGTGATTGATGGGACGTCCATCATAAAGTGTAAGTGTCTTGTTTTGTCAAATAACGACGGCTCTGCCAATTAATAAATGTATAGCAGGCTAGGTGGTAAAAAATGATGCCCAAGATTAAATAAGTAAACTAATAAAATGAGACCACGTGTACTCCCAACCGAGGACCACGACTCAACTCGTATTACTATAAATATTCCTCCATGCACCCATCGTAAAACTAATGCAAGATTCAATACATAAACAATTACTACACATTTTACTCTCTTGCAATACAACCGAGCTTACATACAAATTCAACAAATCGTGATTGGTAATTATTGTGCAATCGTTCTTCAAATGTCTTGCGAGATTCTGAACGTTGTCGTCCCGCGCCTTTGAGCAGCTTCAACGCTCTCTCTCTCTATCCGTTCCAGATCACCTATGTGTCTTAGCGTTTAGGACCAGGCTTGCATGAGCATGGTTGGGTCCAACATCTATTGCCTGTGGCCACAATCGAAAACAAGGTCAATAGATTGGAAACCATATTATAAGGACGAACAACCGTATGGAAAAAGCTTACTGAAAATGAACATTTGGGCATTCTCCTTGACAAAGATCAAAAGGAGGCCCCATTACTTGGGAAAATTTTAAGTTGATACTAAGAAAAATGAGTTCAGATGAAGATGTACCCCCGGAAGGGTGAGAGAAAATGCTGGAGGAGCCCTACCAACAACTGTCCCAGCAGCTCGTCGCCAAGGTGGCATGCGAATGACTGCCCAGATCTCTAGGAAAATGGTCGCAATGGCAATAGATACGAGGAACATTGCAAGCCAAAACATGGCCATGAAGGAACTTATGACCCAAATGCAGGGCTGGGAAGGTTTCCCTATTTCCCTCAAGGACAATACTAACAAGAAGACGAAATCCAAAGCTAATGGGTTGCATCTTCCAGGCACATCAAGGGGGAAATCCCATAAAAAGAGAAGTGAAGGTTGACATTTCTTCCAACTATGCTGTTGGCCGACCCACCGAGGTCTTATACAACCTAGATGACAACTTCCCATCAAGGTGTGAGCAAGAACAAAGGCCTAGTAGGTCCAGCAGCGTATTTGACAGAATAAGTCTAATGAAGCCGAGGCACATGCATCAACGACAACCTCGCGAGCTTTAGGTGAGGCCACAGTCCCCATCTCCTATGACTCAGAAGCTGGAGAAAAGGCATGAAATGCCCCCTGTGTTGCTCTACCTAGAACTAAACGTCAGAGGAGGGAGGAGGAGGCTAGAAACCAAGTTAGTCCCTCTCATCCAACACCTAGATATGAAGTCGATGAGAACGTTGACTCAGATGAACAACAGAGGTCTTGTGACTTGGATGATGATGACAAAAATCTACCATTTTCGAGAGAATTGAAGAGTGCCCAAGTGCCAAGGCACTATGTCGTGCCTAAGATACCGAAGTATGATGGAAGAGGTGATCCGGAGAAACATTTAAATGCTTATAAGACCTACATAAGCCTAAGAGGTGTCACCCTAGCAGTAAAATGCAGAGCGTTCCACTTGACACTTAGTGGAGCAGCTGAAATCTGGTATAGCAAGCTACCACTTGGAAGCATAAGGAGTTGGCCAGAATTTAAGACCATCTTTTTTAAGAGATTAGCTATGAGCAAGGAAGGAAATGCCCCCATCCAGCGCTTCCAAGAAATGAGATAAGCACCTGGAGAGTATCCAAAATTTTTTTTGTCATGCTTTACTGATGAAATGACGTATTGCATGCAAGTCACTGATCGTGAGGCCTTGTCAGCATTGAGAGGAGGTCTAAATATGAATACCCTATTTTGGAGGGACATGTGAAATCAGGATCCCACCACCTATGACGTCCTGCTTGAAATGATGAGGCGGGAGATAATCAATGAAGAATTGATTAAGCATACGAACAGGACCAGCAGAGGCAGCGTACGAGGAGACCAACCTCCTGTCTGATAGACTACCAGATGAACTAAGCTGGTAATGAAAATTTAGGGCAAGCACTTGCCAACTCTACTTTGAATGTGATTCCAACATTGGCATATGAAGATGTCATCCTTGTGGCCAACACACAGCAGGCTGGAACTTGACAACAGACCTTTCGAAGAGGAAGATGCCGATGGTGTGGTTCAAAGCCTAGGAATAGGTTAAATCAGAACCTCTTCGAATATTGTACGTACCATCGCTCTTACACTCACGATACCACAGATTGTCAGGAGTATGCTCAACACACCCAACAGGAAAGTTCCCAGAATGACAAAATGAATGAATCACCCTAGGCGAACAGGGCCCTACCTAGGTACGACTATCAGCTTAGGCATGAGGAGGCCACCCCCGCCAGTAGGATGTTCTCTCTGTAGGAGGAATGAGCAAAATGCGGAAAGGCCCAGAGAAGGTTGCAAACACCGTAGGGCCATCAAGCTCAAGAAGAGACCTCAATCCATAAGGTGGATACCTTATTTGGAGGCCCCTACGTAGGCGGTGAGACACGTAACTCACAAAGAAACTATGTCCGAGAGGTCAAACACCATCCGTTGATGAGTTATATTGTGGATAGTAACTCCCGAAGAAATCAAGCACCACCCATCATCTTCACCCAGGAAGACGTGGAAGGAGTTCACTTCCGCTATTGTGATGCACTTTTGGTGAGGGCCGTTGTGCTCGGAATGGGCTTAAGCAAATGCTAGTCGATAATGGTAGCTCTGCGAACATTCTATTCGGATCTATCTTGACAAGATGATTTTGGACCACGATTTGACTCCTACCACTACTCTCTTATATGGATTCACTGGAGATAGCATCACTCTAAGGAAAAAGATCACACTCGCAATGAAAATGGGAGAATCACCTCAAACCACCTTGAACTTCATGGAGTTCCTTATTGTGGATAGCCGACCAACATATCACGAGATACTAAGGAGACCTGCCCTAAAGAAATTGGGAGCCGTCACCTCTATCCACCACCTATGCATGAAATTCTCGACCAAGAATGAGATGAAGACAGTAAGAAGTAACCAGAGAGGATTAAGGGAGTGCTACCTGAGCTCTATTAGGAAGGCTAAGCCCTGGGATGTCAATGTTATTATAATTGACATGGACATGATAGACGTTCCAGGTGAGGCTCTTTCTGAACGAGAAGATGTTGAAATAATCAACGCTTCTCCCGAATAGGAAGAACTGCTCGTACTTGATGAGATTGATCCCCACATGGTTGAGTACGAACCTCAAACAGTCCTAGTTTAGGAGCTGAAAAGTTTTCCTGCTGACCCCTGGGATCCCACCAAAATATTAAAAGTGGGTAAGTGCCTATCTAGTAACTTGAAAGAAAAACTTAAGGACTTCTTAAGTGGGAACCTTGACGTCTTTGTCTAGAGGCATGAGGATATGATGAGCATCGACCCCAAGGTCAGTTGCCATCACCTTAAGATTGATTTTAAGGTTGCCCAGCATAGACAAAAGAGAAAAGCCCTTAATCCGAAGAGGTATGAGGTCCTAAAGGAAAAAGTGCAGAAGCTAATCAAGAATGACTTCATCAGGGAGGCAATCTACCCGAAGTGGGTCTCCAATTCGGTGTTGGTTAAGAAGCACTGTGACAAATGGAGGGTATGTATTGACTTCACTAATCTTAACAAGGCATGTCCCAAGGATAGCTTCCCGCTTCCTAGGATTGATCAATTAGTAGACTCTACCATCGGACGTGAGTTATTAAGCTTTATGGACGCCTACTCAAGCTATAATCAAATCTCTATGTACTTGGCCGATGAGAAGAACGCTTCTTTTATCACGGACAGAGGCCTTTATTGCTACAAGATGATGCCTTCGGGTTTAAAAATGTCGGGGCTACTTATCAAAGACTTGTCTACAAAATATTTGCGGACCACATTGGCAAGACGATGGAGGTCTATGTGGATGACATGCTTGTGAAAAGTCTGAAGGCAGATGACCATGTGGCACACTTGAACAACACCTTTCAAATTTTACGAAGATACAGAATGAGGCTCAACCCCCTCAAATGTGCATTTGGTGTTGCCTCAGGAAAGTTCTTAGGGTATATGGTCAATTAAAGGAAAATTGAAGCCAATCAAGATAAAATCATCACTTTAATCGAAATACGATCCCCCGAAAACCAAAGAAAGTCCAAAGCTTAAACGAACATGTGGCAGCATTAGTTGCTTTGTCTCAAAGGCCACTGACAAGTGCCTCCCATTCTTTAAGACATTGAAAGGGGAGAAGAGGTTCTAATGGATAGAGGAATGTGAAGAGGCTTTCCAGGGCCTGAATAGGCACCTAGGGCAAGCCCCTATCCTCTCAAAGTCGAAGCCCGAGGAAGTTCTGCAATTATACTTGGCCATCACAAATGAGGCCATCAATGCGGTCCTTATTACAGAGGAAGGTACCACTCAGCTCCTCGGGTACTATACTAGCAAAGCACTCTATCATCAGAAACACGCTATCTCGATATGGAGAAGCTTGCCTTGGTCTTAATCAAAGCTTCTAGAAAACTGAGGCCCTACTTCCAGGCTCACACCATTCATGTTTTAACCAACTTCCCCTTGAGGCAAGTAGTTTAGAAGTCTAATGCTTTTGGGAGGCTGCTAAAATGGACAGTGGAGCTTAGTAAATTTGACATTGTCTTTAAGACTAGGGCAGCTATCAAGGGCCAAGCCTTATCTGATTTTGTGGCAGAATTTACCAACGTACCAGAAGTGGAGAAAATGATGGAGCCTGTAGAGCCCCCACATGGAACCTATTCATGGACGGATCGGTTGGAGACACAGGTTCGGGAGTCAGGGTGATCTTAGTAAGCCCAGAGGGTCAAAAACTGAACCCAGCTGTGAAGTTCGGATTCAAGGTCACCAACAATGTGGCAGAGTATGAGGCACTCATTACAGGCCTTAGATTAGCGAACGAATAGCAGATGACTCATCAATAGCAATTCCCAGCTAGTTGTAAGCCAAGTCAATGGCAGCTTTTCAGCTAGAGGTAAGAGCATGGCCACTTGAGGCTGGTGATGGACTTACTCCCATCATTTGAAAAATTCAAACTCATTCAGATTCCACGAACGAAAAATGCACACATCGACGCACTCTCCAAACTTGCTAACAGTAAGGACTTTGAATTACTGACAGTAGTACCAATTGAGCACCTCTTGACACCTTCAATCGAGGCCCCAGATGTCAGTGGGTAGAAAAAACTCCTACCTGAATGCAACCCATTGTTGCCAATCTCAAAGACTAGGTCATTCTCACAAATAAAGATGAGGCCTACAAATTGAGGAGGAGGTCAGCTTGTTTTGTCTTCATTGACGATGTACTTACAAAAGAAGCTTCTCTCCCCTTCTCTGATGTATAGGTGGTAAGGAAGCCACCTACATACTAAGAGAAGTCCATTAAGGTATTCGTGGCAACCACTCTGGAGGTCTGGCTTTAACACAAAAGGTATTGAGGCAGGGGTACTACTGGCCTACCTCGAAGAAAGATACCCTCTAATTTGTGCGCAACTGTGACAAGTGCCAACATTTCTCTCCTATCCAAAGACAGCATTCACAGGAATTGACTGCAGTCTCCAACCCCCGGCCTTTCTCCAAGTGGGGAGCGAACCTCATAGGTCCCTTACCAAAAGGTATAAGAGGTTCAAACTTTACAATAGTGTCCATTGATTACTTCACGAAGTAGGTTGAAGCTGAACCACTGACAAAGATCACAGAAGCAAACCTTTCCAAGTTCTTATGGAAGAATATTATATGTCGGTTTAGATTTTCCCACTCGATCATCTCTAACCAAGAAGGCAATTTAACAAAAAGAAAGTTCGAAGCCTATGTGATGAACTGGCATAAAGAAGCACTTCTCCACGCTTCATCACTCCCAGGCTAATGGTCAAGTAGAGGCTGTGAACAAGACCATTAAACATGTCCTAAAGAGGAATGTGATTCCAACCTTGGAATATGAAGATATCATCCTTGTGCCCAACACACAACAGGAGGAACTTCACAACAGACCCTCCGAAGAGGAAGAGGCCGATGGTGTTGTTCAGGGCCTTGGAATAGGTTAAATCAGAACCTCTTCGAATATTGTACGTACCATCGCTCTTACACTCACGATACCACAGATTGTCAGGAGTATGCTCAACACACCCAACGAGAAAGTTCCTGGAATGACAAAATGAATGAATCACCCCAGGCAAACAGGGCCCCACCTAGGTATGACCATCAACCTAGGCATGAAGAGGCCACTCCCGCCAGTAGGATGTTTTTCCTGTAGGAGGAATGAGCAAAACGTGGAAAGGCCCAGAGAAGGGTGCAAACACCTTAGGGGCCATCAAGCTCAAGAAGAGGCCCCAATGCATGAGGTAGATATGATATGACCTGGGAGTCGAGCCCGATGAAGGCAAGTGCAAGACGACACCTGTTGATAGTCGATGGAGGACCGATGACACAATCCAAGGCAGAGCAAGTGAAACAAGCTATGGGATTACTCGTTCAAGAAACCATTGATGGAACCATGTTTGGGACTCAAAATGGAGCAACTTTCATGTTTGGGTTGAAGGCCGAATCAACTTGGATCAATTTAATATCGAAGGCCGAAGACGGAGGAAAATGATAAGCCTATGCGACCGCATAGGCTTATGAGGCTCGCGGTCACATGCATGCTTACCGAAACACAAAGGAGCCAACCCGTGTGAACTATACGACCACATAGAAATAAGCATCGCGGTATCATAGGCCAAAATTTTTGGCGAATTTTCTATTTTTGGCAATTTTTCATATTTTGTTAGTTTTTTATTCTTTTCCATATTTTGGAAAATATGCTCGACTTTTGCACGATTTTTACCTAGTTTTTAGGTTTAGTATAAATAAGAGTTTTCATTTAATCGTTAAAAACTTTTAACATATTTGATATTGAATTAAAGTGAGGCGTATTATCTTCTCTTCATCGTTCTTCATTAAACAACTTCGAACTTATCAAGTGTTAACTTGTGGCATTCAAACAACCGGATTCAATTCTTGAATTGCGTGATCAAGGGGTCTTTCAAGCGTCGTTCTTGTTGAGTTTTTTGGTTCGACTTTCTTTTGGATTAATCCTAAACTCTTGGATTAATTTGGCTTTCTTGGGTTCGTCAACCTCCTTGTGGGTTTTGTAGTCAACGTTGCTATGGGATTCGCATTAGGATACCATATTTGGAGGCCCCTACGTAGGTGGTGAGACACGAAACTCACAAAGAAACTATGCTCGAGAGGCCAAACTCCGTCCGTTGACGAGCTATATTGTGGACAGTAACTCCCGAAGAAATCAAGCACCACCCATCGTCTTCACCCAAGAAGACGTGGAAGGAGTTCACTTCCCCTATTGTGATGTACTTTTTGTGAGGGCCGTTGTGCTTGGAATGGGCTTAAGTGGATGCTAGTCGACAATGGTAGCTCTGCGAACATTCTATTCGGATCTATCTTGACAAAATGATTTTGGACCACGATTTAACTCCTACCACTACTCCCTTATACGAATTCACTGGAGATAGCATCGCTCCAAGGAGAAAGATCACACTCGCAGTGAAAATGGGAGAATCACCTCAAACCACATTGAACTTCATGGAGTTCTTTATTGTAGATAGCTGGTCGACTTGTCACGGGATGCTAAGGAGACCTGCCCTGAAGGAATTGGGAGTCGTCACCTCTATCGACCACCTATGCATGAAATTCTCGACCAAGAATGGGGTGGAGACAGTAAGAAGTGACCAGAGAGGATCAAGGGAGTGTTACCTGAGCTCCATCAGGAACGCTAAGCCCCAGGATGTCAATGTTATTATAATTGACATGGACATGATAGACGTTCCAGGTGAGGCTCTTTCTGAACGAGAAGATGTTGAAATGATCAACGCTCCTCCCAAACAGAAAGAACAGCTCATACTTGACGAGATCGATCCCCACATGGCTGAGCAGGAACCTCAGATAGCCCTAGTTTAAGAGCTGAAAAGTTTTCTTGTTGACCCCTAGGATCCCACCAAAATAATGAAAGTGGGTAAGTGCCTATCTAGTGACTTGAAAGAAAAACTTAAGGACTTCTTAAGTGGGAACCTTGACGTCTTTGCCTGGAATGAGGATATGGCGGGCATCGACCTCAAGGTCAGTTGCCATCACCTTAAGATTGATTTTAAGGTTGCACCGAATAGACAAAAGAGAAAAGCCCTTAATCCGGAGAAGTATGAGGCCCTAAAAGAAAAGGTGCAGAAGCTAATCAAGAATGACTTCATCAGGGAGGCCATTTACTCGAAGTGGGTTTCCAATTCGGTGTTGGTTAAGAAGCACAGTGACAAATGGAGGGTATGTATTGACTTCACTAATCTTAACAAAGCATGTCCTAAAGATAGCTTCCCGCTTCCTAAGATTGATCAATTAGTAGACTCCACCGTCAAACATGAGTTATTAAGCTTCATAGATGCCTACTCAAGCTATAATCAAATCTCTATATACCCGGCAGATGAGAAGAGCGCTTCCTTTATCACGGACAGAAGCCGTTATTGCTACAAGATGATACCATCGGGTTGAAAAATGTCGAGGCTATTTATCAAAGGCTTGTCAACAAAATATTTGCGGATCACATTGGCAAGATTATAGAGGTCTATATGGACGACATGCTTGTGAAAAGACTGAAGGCAGATGCCCATGTGGACAACACCTTTCAAATTTTGCGAAGATACAGAATGAGGCTCAATCCCTTCAAATGTGCATTTGATGTTGCCTCTGGAAAGTTCTTCGGGTATATGGTCAATCAAACGAGAATTGAAGCCAATCCAGATAAAATCTTGATCGAAATGCGATCTCCCAAAAACCAAAGAAAGTCCAAAGCTTAACCGAATGTGTGGCAGCATTAGTCGCTTTGTCTCAAAGGCCACCGACGAGTGACTCCCATTCTTTAAGACATTGAAAGGGAATAAGAGGTTCTAATGGATAGAGGAATGTGAAGAGGCTTTTCAGGGTCTGAAAAGGCACCTAGGGCAAGCCCCTATCCTCTCAAAGTCGAAGCTCGAGGAAGTTCTGCAATTATACTTGGCTGTCTCGAATGAAGCCATCAGTGCGGTCCTTATCAAAGAGGAAGGTACCACCCAGCTCCTCGGGTACTATATTAGCAAAACACTCTTTCATCAGAAACACGCTATCCTGATATGGAGAAGCTTACCTTGGCCTTAATCAAGGCTTCTAGAAAACTGAGGCCCTACTTCCAGGCTCACACCATGCATGTTTTAACCAACTTCTCCTTGAGGCAAGTACTTCAGAAGTCTGACGCCTCGGGGAGGTTGCTAAAATGGACAGTGGAGCTTAGTGAATTTGACATTGTCTTTAAAACTAGGGCAGCTATTAAGGGCCAAGCCTTATTTGATTTTGTGGCAGAATTTACCAACGTGCCAAAAGTGGAAAAAATGATGGAGCCTCTTGAGCCCCCACGTAGGACCTATTCATGGACGAATCGGCTGGAGACATAGGTTCGGGAGTCGAGGTGATCTTAGTAAGCCCAGAGGGTCACAAACTAAACTCAGCTGTGAAGTTCGAATTCAAGGTCACCAATAATGTGGCAGAGTATGAGGCACTCATTGCAGGCCTCAGATTAGCGAAGAAATAGTAGGTGAGTCCATTAACAGCAACTCCCAGCTAGTTGTGAGCCAAGTCCTTGAAAGCTTTTCAGCCAGAGATAAGAGCATGGCCACTTTAGGCTGGTGATGGACTTACTCCCATCATTTGAAACATTCAAACTCATTCAAATTCTACAAATGGGAAATGTAAACATCGACGCACTCTCCAAACTTGCTAATAGCAAGGACTTTGAATTGCTGACAGTAGTACCAATTGAGCACCTTTTGAAACCTTCCATCGAGGCCTCATATGTGAGTGGGTAGAAAAAACTCCTTCCTGAATGCATCAGATTGTTGCCAATCTCAAAGACCAGGTCATTCCCACTAACAAAGATGAGGCCTACAAATTGAGGAGGAAGTCAGCTCATTTTGTCTTCATTGACGATGTATTCTACAAAAGAAGCTTTTCCCCCCTTCTCTGATGCATAGGCAGTAAAGAAGCCACCTACATACTAAGAGAAGTCCATTAAGGTATTTGTGGCAACCACTCTGGAGGTCTGGCTTTAACACAAATGGCATAGAAGGAGGGGTACTACTGGCCCACCTTGAAGAAAGATACCCTCTAATTTGTGCTCAACTGTGACAAGTGCCAACGTTTATTTCCTATCCAAAGACAACATTCATAGGAATTAACTACAGTCTCCAACCCCCGGCCTTTCTCCAAGTGCGGCGCGGACCTCATAGGTCCCCTACCAAAAGGTATAGGAGGTGCAAACTTTCCAATAGTGGTCATTGATTACTTTACGAAGTAGGTTGAAGCTGAACCACTGACAAAGATTACAGAAGCAAACATTTCTAAGTTCTTATGGAAGAATATTATATGCCGGTTCAGATTTCCCCACTCGATCGTCTCCAACAATGGAAGGCAATTTAACAAAAAGAAAGTTCGAAGCCTATGTGATGAACTGGCATAAAAAAGCACTTCTCCACGCCTTACTACCCCCAGGCTAAGGGCCAAGTAGAACCCGTGAACAAGACCATTAAACATGTCCTAAAGAGGAAACTTGATGTATCGAAAGGGATATGGGATGATGAGCTGCCTCAAGTACTTTGGGCAATCCGAACTACCACCAGAACTCCTATAGGGAAAAGTCCCTTCTCAATGGCTTACGACACTGAGGCCATGAGCCCACTTGAGGTCGGTGTACCATTACCCCATTGCTTACACTTCAACAAGATAACCAATGACGAGCTTTGAAGATGTGAACTTGATTTCATTGATGAAAGAAGAGACGAATCCTAGCTAAGACTAGCTGCCTATCAGAAGAAAATGACCAAGTACTATAACTCGAAGGTAAAGAAGAGGTCATTTCGAATCAACGACTTGGTTTTTCAGAGAGTTTTCTTATCCTCCAAAGAACCAAGTACGGGCAACATGGGTCCGAACTGGGAAGGGTCCAATAGAATTAGGTAGAAAGTCCGACCTGGTATTTATTAGATCAAAGACATGGATGGCAAGGCATAGCTTCGTCCATGGAACATTAAACATCTCCATATTTACTATCGATGAATGTACTACCCTGTTGAAGGTCTTACCCTAGCTTATGTATGCAATTTTAAACTTCAATAGAACGTTGTTCAAGTTAAGTGATAAAATTTTCTCAAATCGTGGGCGCCTCGGAGGAGAGGTCTTGATCCCAACATAAGATCACATCATCTGAACTTCGAGGCGTATACCACACGCCTCCCTTTGACATAACTGAACGCTAAAGGAAGAAGCCTATGCATGGCTATACCACCCATCATGTTGGTAAGCGTGGGCACCTCGAAGGAGAGTCTTGATCCCAATAGGAGATCACCTTGTCTGAACTTCGAGGCGTACGCCACATGCCTCCTTTTGATGAAACTGAACGCCAAAGGAAGAAGCCTCTACATGGTTGTACCATCCACTATGCAGGGAAGTGTGGTAGCCTTTGAAGATAGGTCTTGATCCCAACAGTAGATCACCTTGTCTGAACTCTAAGGCGTATGCCACATACCCTTTTTGGTGGAGTTGAACATTAAAGGGAGGTGAACAATGCACAACGCTAGTGCCGAACTCAAAGGTTCATTGGGCATCAAAGCTTGATTATTACGAACTCAACACAACAGTTCAACTTACAAGACCAAGGACCAAGCTAAGCTACTCACATTACATGTCATGTTAAAACCAAATTACCGGGCCAGTACTAGTTACCAAGTCAAGTAGTTCAATCTGCTTGGAAGTCATGATGCATTTAAGTTACTTAACCTAGGCATAATGTCCATCATTGGTGCTCATTATCATTCAAGTTATTGAAGTTGGGATATTACGTTTAAATTCAACCACTGGACGAAGCTCATACACTTGGAAGAAAAACAACAATATATGATAAAGAGATGAGGACACAATTGCAAAGAAGCTTCATATATTAATCTTCAAAATGTCATCACAAGAAGAGGGCCTCAAGCCATTACAAAGTACACGAACTAAAAAGGAACTACCCTAAGCCTCCGAGTGTGGAGGTGGGGATGCCTTAGCGGAAGGAGCTCTAGTAGCTTCATTACTTTCTTCTTCACCCACTGCTTCTTTGGCTGGGGTCTGAGGAACCTCGTCTATAAGCTCAGACCTTAACCCTTCCAAATACCTCGGCATAAGTAAAGTTTTTCCAGTAAAAGCTAAAGCGTTGGTACTCCTCTGTGGTGTGAAAGTTTGCGATGTACTCCTTAATCACCTCTTCCTTCGCCATCTTGGCCTCTTCCCTTGCAGGTTGGCATCGTCAACGTGCCACTTTATTTGGCCTTCCAAAAAATTATACGCATCCTTAGCCCTATTTAGCTTGAGGTTGGCCTTCTCCAGAGCTTCGACAGTACTTTCTGGTAGTTGTTGGAAATTTCCACCTTCTTAGTGAGGGACACCACCTCACACTGGGATTCATACATTTCCTTCTTCAAAGCCTCGATTTAGGCCAAGGTAGACTCCAGCTTGGCATTCTCTTCAGTTCGCTAGGCCTTCAACTCCTTTGCCTCGACCTTTATTTTCTTTACCTCCTCTTCATCGGAGGCTAGCTTGTTCACAGAGGACTTATTTATTGTTTGAATGTTGTGAGGGTCTCGTGACACTCTAATGTGAGGCCCAAAGTTCTAACGCTCTGGCTTACCATAGCCTTTGTAAGGTCAGCTGCGTCGCAGATGGAAGAGTACATCTACCACCGGTCCATCCAGAGTTTGTGGAAATTCTTTGTGGCGCCTTGGACTTTGGCTGGTAATGCTACCAATAGTACAGGAGCTAGTTTCTCCTCACACCCCACTAAGAAACTCACGGACTTCCCTGGAGTCCTGGCGGGTCGACCTTCACTGCTTCCTCCTCCTCCGCTTTCTCTGCTGCCCGCCTATTAGCCTCATCCCTCACTTCTTCCTTAGCCAGTTGAACTATTTCCACTTTCGCAGCCTTCATGGTGGACTCCATCAGCTTCGGCTAAAGAGGAGGAGCGTCCTTGCTTGAATGGGACACAGAGATCCCCAACTTCCCAAAGAAGCTGCTTAATGCACCAGTTTTCTCTTTTTCTGGGACTCCTCGAGGACCTTTTCCTTGCCCCTGGCCTCCCGATCCTTGTCCTTTTGAGGGGCCTCCTCCTCAGCAGCTTCTCTTCTAGCATGGTTCTTGGAGAGGTACTCCAACTTGCGCTTCACTGCTTTGGCTCCACCGGAGCTGGCTTCAGAGCCCTAGCCCCCACAGTGGAGGTGGCTTTGAGAATGGAGGCCATATCTAGAGTGGGGTACTCCCTCTTTTTAAACTTGTCTGCAAGCAACAGAATAAAAGAAAAGTTAGAACCCAGTATCAGTTAAAAATGAAAGTAAAAGCACTTCATACCTTTTGAGGCCATCAATCCAAAGTCTATGAAATATTTGCTTCAGTCAATCAAATGGTCGTAGTGGCAAAGCTTCAAAGGATACTTGTATATCTCCTCTATGACGCCGAACTCAACTTCGTGAATCTCAAAGTGCAACCTAAAATCTGCAAAATAAGTCACCACAGTTAGCAAAAAAATGGGAAATTCAACATTAAAACACATTGTAGTTTCAGTTTAAGCCACTCACGGGCTTCATAATACTGGGTTAACACTGTGCATGCTAAGGTTGTATCTCCCTCCACCGCTTGCCTCTTGTCTCGAACCCAGAACCAAGACATCTTCCACGCCTTGATGGAAGAAGGCAGTCCCACCATAAAAGGTGCGTGAACCCCCAAGGAGTTATGTAGTACCACCCCTTAGACTCGTCTTTACCTAAGACTTTGGGCTGAAAAAGAGTCTGGAAGGCATGCAGAGGCATGTCCTCCCCTAAAGATACTTCCTTCCATAGGAAATACGACCCAACTAGTTGGCTCTACCCATTCAACGGAACCTGGGTTGGCAACAACATAAAATTCCTAAGCACAGCCCTGAAGAAGGAGTGCATAGGAAGACGCATACCAGCCTTAAACATGTATTCACTTACTGCCACACATCCAGGCATTGATAACATGCTCGTTTGTGGGCCTCAAGTACTAGTAGGGCTGTGCTAGCATTTCTATAGTATAAAGGATATGGTACCTCTCCATGATCTCTCCCAACCTCTTCGAGGTCATATTCGAAGCTATCCTAGAAGCCCCCAGTCTTCATTGTAATCTATGGCTCCTCAGCAATAGCATACTGCTTGACCTCGGAACTACTACCCTCACCTAACTTAGCTACGATAACTAACTCCCTACCCGAACTCGATTCTATCTCAGAAAGAAATCAAGAAACTAACAAAGATCACAGAAAAATTCAACTTGATGAAAGAATACCTACATGAGTGACTAAGAAGATGAGGATGGACGACATCGAAAAATGGAGAACATAGAAAATTGGATGCTGAAAAACTTGAGAATTACAGAGAAATCAGAAAATTTGCAAAGTAAAGGGTTGAAAATGAGAGTGGTTTATGTTTTATATGAGGTCAAAACGAACCCCAGTCGTCTGATTGAGGCCCATTAAATCTGAGCCGTCCATCTTTATTCAAACCTGAGGCATAAAATTCAAACCGTTTTCAAAACCAACGCCTCAGATCTTAACTTGCTACTTATGCATCTCCCAGGTGCGTCAACTTCTAGAAGCTCCAGCTGTAACTATTATTGTGCATTTACTACGACAGCCGTACGTGCATTGAAAGTTGTAACGATTCGGCTGCTTTTTCTAGGTAACACTTACAAAACATCAAATCATTAACACATCTATTAAGGGCAATCATCACCACACGAGCCTCGATAGTTACAGCATTACTCCTGACTCGGCCTCGAAATAAATTCAGCTATAACAAACATGCCTCAGCAGTTCAACTTGAAATTGCCTTGGCTTCCAACACCCATTACACTTCGGCAGTTCAGCTTCTTACTTACCTCAGCTTAAACACAAAATTCGACAACTATACTAGCACAAGCCTCGACACTTTAGCATTCACGTGCCTCAGCTTCAAAACATTTTTCAACAAACAACACGATGAGCCTCGACAACACAGATTTCCTATCTCGGCTCACCATTAAACATCATAACAGTAAACTTCAAGTACTTGTCTAGATGCATCTATACAATTTTAACTCCAACCATGATATAAAATATCTATATTTAGACTTGGAGGACTATTATTTAGGGTTCAAAAATTCTTCCAATTTTTACCCAACGAAAAAAGAGGACTTATTCGAACATTAAAGTCCATGCATTACATAAATGACTATATTTGAATTTGGAGGACTATTGTTACGTACCGGTACACTTAATCGACCCACTGGGGCCTGTGGCCCACCTAAGCCAAACCATGTGGCATGGTGGCCTAGGCCCTAAGGCCAACGAAGAACACGCAACATATAGAAACAAAGCCTCTGACGTGGCCCAACTGCTTGAGGACTGAAGTGCATTGGTCGAGATGGTCCATAACGAGGTCTCAGCCAAAGCTCTGAAGCACCTTTAGCATCACCTCTTCCAAAAGATCCGGTCTTACACAAGAATCCTCTTCGAGTGATTGATGGAACGTCCATCATAGAGTGCAAGTGTCTTGTCTTGTCTTGTCAAACATAACGACAGCTTTGCCAATTGATAAATGTATAGCAGGCTAGTTGGTAAAAAATGATGCCTATGATTAGATAAGTAAACTAAAAGATGATGTCACATGTACTCTCAACCGAGGGCACGATTCAACTCGTATTATTATAAAAACTCTCCCATGCACCCATCGTAAAACTAATGCAAGATTCAATACAAGAACAATTATTACACATTTTACTCTCTTGCATTACAACCGAGTTTACATAGAAATTCAACAAACCACGATTGGTAATTATTGTACAATCGTTGGTCAAATGTCTCATCGAATTCCAAACGATGTCATCTCGCGCCTTTGAGCCGCTCCCACGCCCTCACTCTTTGTCCGTTCCAGACTGCCTACGTGTCTTAGCGTGTAGGACCAGGCTTGCGGGTGGGTTTGACATCTGTTGTCCGCATAGCCCCAATCAGAAATGAGGTCAACAAAAGGTTTGAATAAAGTTTATGAAAACAAAAAGGTTTGGGACCATAACTGCGATTCTCCGTTTCAATAATCATGATTCAAATAAATTCTTTCAAAAATCAGGTATTTAAATAAAATCATGTTACCTAACATAACCCCACACCCACCCCCACACAAACCGAACCTTTTCTCTCTCTCTCATCTACCACCACTCTTTCTATTGAAAAACACACAACTAGGTACAAATTTGAGAGTGCATTTTTCTTTTTAAATTTTATATAACTAGAATGCGTGTCATTTTTCATTAAACTTTGCAAGGTATGTTGATTACGTTAGACTAATAGAAGAGCTTGAGTATATTTATTTGTTGTTATCCACTACTACCACCACTACCATAACTATCATTATTACTACTATTATCATTGCCACAACTATCACAACTACAACCATTGCCACTTCTACTCCCACCGCTACCACCATTAACACTACGAGTATATTCTGTAAAAACTCTTTTTCTTTTTTTTTTAACTCATTTTTAATCACACATTTTCACAATGAAATGTTTTGCTCGTAAACTAAAAATTTTCCTACTTTTCGACCACAAATTCTCCAAAAAAAAAAGTCAATATTTTAAAACTAATTTTCTCAAAAAAAAAAATTATATATATATTTTTAACGCTCATAAAAAAGTGGCTTAGTTTCATGAAGTTGGACATGCAAGAGTTTACGAGACAATTTAATAGTAATAGATGGTTTTCGTTATAGAAAATAATTGTATAACTATAATGAAATATTTGAGACCAAATTACAATAAATAGGGACTTATATTGCCATTTTTTCTAAAAAGAAAAGCAGAAAACCTATTTTCAAGAAAGAGTAAAAGAAAGTCTCATTTTCATTTTATTCTCTTTTTAAAAGGATTTTTTTTTTGTTTTCTTATAATTAACTTCATTATCATATCATACCAAACCAAATTAAAATTCCAATATTTGTTAACATTAATGAATCGCTATCAACGTTTCTTCATCATTACCAAGAAAATTCTTACAAGTCAAATAGACAACATTTGGAGTGTTGAATTCATGGATTGGTCACAGTATGTTTGGTGGGAAAGATGAGGTGATGATCACTCCATCATATTATAACTAATTTTCATTGGAACAAGGCGAGCATATCAATATCAAGTTGGATCGGAATATTCAATTGAAAATCAATCCATTTCCATCCAGAAAATAATAATAATAATTTATAATTATATTAAAATATCACATCAAGAGAGAATAATATTTTGGATTATTTTAATCTCTCTGTAATTAAATAATTTCTATAATACCTTATTTTTCGTCTTTCTTATTGTCAGTTATAATTAATATTCTCAGTAACCTAGATTCAATGAATTTTCACTCGATGAATCTTGAATTACATGAATCTAAAGTTATTATAGATAAAGTTATTCATATTCACAAACACACACACACACATATTAATGGATGTTTGAATTTGTTTATTAACAATTAACTTTTACGAATTAAATGTAATATAAAAAAATTGCTCATTTATAGTATTTCATCATTACAAAAAATTTGAATCATAGAAATTGAGTTTTGAGAGTATAATTTGAGTACAATTTTCTTCTCTTACATTTATATGCTAAATTTTATTTTCTTTAATTTGTCCGAGACTCATCAAATCATCCAACAAATTAGTATCAAATATTACTTTTATATCATTTATAATTTTTTTTATAATAACGTGCAATGCACATTCAATTTTGACTAGTAATAATAAAATAAGAATACGAAGGTAAAAGGCAAAGAACCACCCTTTTTCACACCAAGATCTGGCCAATTCAACTTAAATTTTTAACTTTTCACATTTTCACAATTTTCAAGTATTAGTTAGACTTTTAACTTTTTATATCTTAAAAATTTTTAACTATTAGTTCAATCCGGATTCAACCTTTTCACTTTACTATTTTTGGTTGTTAGCAATTTCGATTTTCAAAATATTAGTAAAAAGTAGAAATACTAAGCAAGTTCTGATATATTTTTTAAACCTTCAAATTCGTTGGTGACAGTTTCTTGGAAAATTGTCGCTTGTTTGAGTTTAGTCTCCACGAAATTGGTTTGCAACTACATTTGGTTTTTGTTAATAAAATATTACAAATGTTTCTTTCAAGAGATTGAATTTGAGGGTTGAACTAAGAAAAATGAAAAAAAAAAAAAATCACAAAACTGAATCCGAATGGACAGAAAAGGAGAACTGGAAACATCTTACATATTCAACTTGGATAATTATATTTACGACACAATTTTTATCAGTTGTAACATATTTTAATTCAATTAATATCCTTAATCTTTTTTCATTATGTCACTTATGTTCTTACTTTTTTCTTGGCGTATTTTTATCTTCAACTTTTTATTTGTTGTCACATCTTGTCGCTTACAATGGTTCTGTCCGAAGGTCCATTGGGAAGCATAAAATGATTTATTTTTCCATTCAAATTTTTGAAAATTTATTAAAGCTAAAGTATGAAAAATATTTTTCCTCATTTCAAATCCTGCAAATTACTTTGATATAAATCATCATCAAGAAAAGATGGGCTAAATAATAGAAGGATAAAGACGAGATTTTGTCCAAAAAAAATTAAGAACACAAGTGTTACAATGAGCTAAATTCGAGGATCTTAAGTGCAATTAAAATGTAATGCAACTATTAAAAAAATATATTACCCATTCAACTTCTCCAACCACCAAGAAAAGAACTATAATTTTGAGCAATGTTTATCTTGTCGTCTTCAATTTTACCGTAGGCAAGATTCTGGTATGGCCGAGAATGGTTAGAGAAAAATCTAATGGGTGCTGCTGCAAAAACAGAGGGGCAAGGGAGGGGGGGAGACAAGGTTTTGGTCCAGGGCCGAGGTCGGCCCGTGCCACCTCGGCCCTTGATCTGAATGGACCTAATCCCAGGATTTAATCACGGGACAAACAGCAAAACCCAAACCTAATAGGCTAAAACAATTTTGTTACTGTTTGGTTCAATTTAAAATCAGATCATCGGCATGTTTATATAGACTCAAACCAATACTTTCAAAACTCGGGGTTCAAAAACTTTGAAAAAAATCACTCATCAACTTCATATATAATAAAATATGACATTTTTTAAATATTTGCAATTTAATATTCTCTTTAGTCTTTTTCGAGTTGTTGAGAGAAAGTACTTGTTCAATGACTCGTTAATTAAAATCAATGATGTATTTTGTCTTAGGTATCAAACCCTTAAAATGGCATTTCACGTTGAGTACAAGCAGGAAACTTCTTTACATTTTTCCTCAGTATAAAAAGATTCGTGTGAACTTAAGGCGGCGCAAGTTATTTTCAAAGAGAATATTAGGTGGAAGTATAAGAATTTCAACAAGGATATTTTATTAAATATTATTCCTTTAAACTTGCTAAAAAAGACTTTGTCCTATGTTAGATGAAGAGAATAAAAGTTAGGTTATATCTCCATTCCTTTAGAAATAAGTAAGGATTTTATTACATTAAGTCTGAAAGTAAATCACGCACACAGTGAAATGAACGACAAATAAAATAGCAAAAAGTACTTTTGCATGATTTGATTGTTAGATATCTACATCCTTGATGAGTTCCATTGTAGCAGATGTCACACGCACTAAGACGTTGATAATCTCCACTGTTACAAGTACATAGGACTTACAAAACTTCAATTAAAAAACAAAGGATTATTTAACTTTCCCTTGCAAAGATATCTCTGCGTCAACTCAAAGTCCCAAAAGTTAAAGCACAAATTGAACCTCCAATTGAGAAGAAAGGTAAATGACCCTTAATAGGGCTTGGCTTCTAATCATGGATGGACGCGTGTAAGCCCTCTTTCAACGTTTCCTTAATGTTATTGCCAATAACAGGAATGCCCTTGCTGTGTTTTTCACAATCAAAACACCATTTTTACCCTTTGACAACGATGTTTCTTTGTTGTCATATGTTACATAGAATGTAGTTTTTGTCCAATAATTTGCAATTACTAACACATTGCACACATTAATTTATATTCTAGATTTATATACGTTGCAGTTGTGATTGTTGATCTATTAAGTTTTCTGAAATCATTTTGTGATTATTAAACTTCGAGAATATCCGTCTTCTTACTCTCACGAGCCACGAGTAAGCATTACTCGTGTGTTTTTTACACAAATATCCAACACTCAACTCTAAAAACGGACTAAAGTGGAGAAACTAAAGAATCATGGGCGCTTTTGAATGATTCTTGCTTATATGTGGTCGAGCCTTACATAAGTTGTTTTCATGGTAATGCTTGGTTCTCTAATCCTACTGGCACCTATAATTTAACTCGTCACTTACAACCTCTAGCTGATTTTGTGCTCGAATTTGTGGAATTTGCCAACTTATTTCTTCTTGAGTCATCTCTTGCCTTGCCTATTCACAAGATTTACTTGTGATTTTCTTTATTTTGACACATTCTAGATTGGGAGATCAAAGCAAGTGGACCAGGGTCCACGAAATTCAAGGATTTTAGCCCTTTGGCAATTTAATGGACCAAGTTGTTCGATAAATTCCTTAGTCCCATTAGTGATCGTTGTGCCCAATAAGGCTCTCTATATAACAAGAATTTTCTGGGTTATCCGAAAGAACAAATTACACACAGCCCTATAATTTAACTTCACATTTCAGAGAGAAAAAAAAAAAAAAAAA
>NW_019228573.1:79558-206772 GCF_002742605.1 Olea europaea var. sylvestris
TTTTTTTAAATTTATATAACTTGAATGCGTGTCATTTTTCATTAAACTTTGCAAAGTATGTTGATTACGTTAGAGTAATAAAAGAGCTTGAGAATATTTATTGGTTATTATTCACTACCATTACCATTAACATTACCATAACTACCATTATTACTACAATTTTCACTACCACAACTATCACAACTACCAGCATTACCACTTTTACTGCCACTACTACTATCACTATAACAAGTGCTGCTACACTATCACTACTACTACTACTACTACTATCACTATAACAAGTACTGTTACACTATCACTACTACTACTACCATTACCATTACATCACTAGGACCACCACCACCACTTCCATTTCTATTAGTATTACTACCATTATTACCAGGGACGGAGCCAGACATTTGACATTGTGGGGTCAAACGAACAAGGGTACGTAGTAATATATATAGCCCTTGCTTGAGCCACATTATTTTCATGAGAATACATTTTTTAATAGTGTATTAATGGAAAATGTGTGTTAAAAAATAAGAAAAGTTTTAGATTTACGTGTAATATTATTTTATTGAAAAATGAGTTGTTGAAATAATGTCAAATTACTATTTAAGAATGTATTTTTTGGGAAAAAAAATGTATGTCAAACAAGGCCATAATATATTTTACAAATTTCAACAAGTAGAAATGCACTTGCATATCTCAAATTTAAAAATTAAAAGCAACTAATTAAAGACCCAAATTAACAGGAAAAACTAAAGTCACATCCAAATCCAATTAATATAGTTTGCTACGGATCTACCTAGATGGAAGAAAAATAAATGTCAAACAAGTAGATGATAGATTTGTTACATAGATGAAAAAAAAAATCACAAAATTGGCACAAGAAAAGAAAATCCCAAAATATGAATTGTGAATTGGCAATCTCGAACTTTTTGTGTTAGTCGATTCTTCATTTTCTTCTCTCCGTGGGGCTTTAGGGCAATGGACGGTCCAAGACTCCAAATGCATATAAAACGATAAAAAGCCAAGTTTTGATAATAGGCAATTGAGCTTGGCAATGGGCTTGTGTAATTGGACTTGACAATGGGCAAAATTTTGGTTAATTTACATATTAAAAAAAAGGTTTGGCAAGAAGTTTGAATAATATACAAATTAAAAAAAAAGTCAGAAATTTTTGTGAGGTCAATTGACGCCACATGACCCCATGTGAGTTCGTCCTATGATTATTACCCTACCACTCCCACTACCACTGCCACTCCGACTCCCATCGCCACCACCATTACTACATCACTACCACCATCACAACTACCAATACTATTACTATTATTACTACCACCACCACTACAATACCACTACCATTACTACAACTACTATTACACCACTACCACTATCATCACTATTACTAGTATTACTACTAGTACCATCACTACCACTACCACTACCACTATGATCACCATTACCACTATCATTACTATTACTACAATTACTACCAGCAACACTACTACCATTGCAACTACCATTACCATTACTATTACTACTACCACGACCTCTACCACTACAATCACTACTATAACTATCACAACCACTACAATCACCACTACTACTATTACCACCATCAACATAACCACCACTGCCACTACAACTACCACCGCCAACATTACCACTTGGCGGTTAGTGAATAAATTCACTTGAAGATTTCATTTATGTTCTTCAAATATTTGACTTATTCATAGGAATTTTGCATTTCATAATGACATCAAGCATTTAAAGTACCATTCTTTCATCATCTACCAAAGGCAAATCTATAAATAATAGTTGAAAATTGTTGGGGGTGGTGGTGAAACTCAGCCGTTTCTTTTTACCACCAAAATAGCTAAACCTGCTGTAGGAAACATGTAGACATATATTTGTTTCAAAGGTTCTTTCTTTTCTTCAAAGTTAAAATCATATTTTATTTCATTATTTGACTATTTGTAAATTTCATTTTATGTAATTTAATGATTTTCAAAAATTGATCATGACAGATAAACTGATACTCATAGAGAACAATTGTCCACCATTGATGAAATCTGCTCTGTTGAAATCCAACGATTCAATTTCAGACTCTTTTGGAGTGCGGTCGAGCTGGGATTTCAACTATTGGGATCACTTTTCATAGATCAACGTTTCTTGCAATTTGGTTCCTCACGTCGTGGCGTTCAATATTACTGATAGAGGTAATTTTATTTTTTTTTCAGTTAGCATTTCTCAATTTTCACTTTACACTTACGAAATTAGAAGGATTTATTTAGGTAGCAGCAATAAAGTTCAAATCTTGGATAAATTATCACCTTCGATAGTGAAACTCGCTGAACTTAGAATTTTTAAATTTTCCGTTTGTACAAATTTACTTGTTCCATCCATTCATGGTAGCAGTATACTTTCTTTTGCAAAAGATTATAAGCTGCAAGTGGTAAAACCAATCTTTCACTTTTTCAATCTCAAGCTAAATTTTTTACTCTCCTATCAACATTGTTTCAATTCAATAATGATAACAAATTTGATTTTCTAAGTTTATTATTTTCTAATCTTTGTATTTCTTGTTTGCATGCAAGTAAATGATTAGCAAATTGAGTTTTTAATACTGCATATAGGGTCAACATAGGTGTTTGTTATATCAATTTTTTTTGCTTTAATTTTTTTCTTCTTTATTGTTTATAGTGGAATGTTCCATTTGGGATTAAACGTGCCGCTTTATTAGTCAAGTTGCAGCTGATCTTCCGGTCAATGGGATGGTTGATTTACCTTTGGTGCAAATTGGAAAAGGTATAGCTGAATGTGAACTTCGTTAATGATTTTTTCGGGAGGTCAGTAAATGAATTATACCATAATTAATCAATTGTTCCTGGTTTGTAAATAAATTTAATTTTATTTTTGAATTGTAGGAAAGATCTTCCTAAAGTTGTCAATATTTTGGTGAAGGACTTGAAAGCATTTTCAACATTTAATGAAGACCATTTTAAAGAAATTGCACAGCTTCTGACATTTGAAAACTTTTAGTAATAGAAGGAGCTATCCCATTTGTAGGGCCAAATTCCAGCAATTACCAAGATAAACCGGGCTCAGTTTCGCCAAATATATTAACACCACCACCGGTTGAGACAACACCCAAAACCACCACCTATAGTCCCACCTCCGGTTGCTACAATATACTCACAAAGAGTTGGCCAAGATGAAGAACAATAATATGCCTACAAGAAACCACAAAGGTTATATGAAGAAGAGAAGCCAAGAATCAAAGTCACAGAGAGAGGTGGATTATTCTTCAAAATGGAGGCGGAGAAAGGGCCAAGAATATAAGCCAAGCAAGTGACCAAAAATGGTAAGTTAGGTTAGGTTTATTTAGTGGACCAAACAAGGCTCAACTCAAAGTAATGGGCTTCAAATTAACACCATAGCCCTCCAAGGAAGTGGGACGAACCATGAGCAACACTATTAACAAGAGATTGCTTCTAACGATCCATAGGGATGTGGGTTGGGTTGTCTCGATAATTATGTCGACATATAAATCAATCATATGGCCAAGGAAGATTGATAATAGATAAAATTAGGGTTACATTATAGCCCAGGGGTCATTTGACAACAAATTGCCTAACAACCTCCACCTTGATGTCAAAGGACCTGCAAAAGAAAATGTCTCCCATTAGTGATACCTCTAATAGAAAACCAATAAAATTGGAAATCATTTACCTGTACCAATGTTTAGAAGTTCTTTGCAACTTTTAAATTTTGCCAGTGGCAGTACCTTTGTCCTCATATCAGAAGGGTTGTAGTGGGTGTGGACCTTTTTAAGTCTCACCACCTCTTGAGATACTATATCTTTAATGAAGTGAAGTCTAACATCAATGTGTTTAGTGCGCTCGTGAAAAACAGGGTTCTTGCATAAATGTATAGATGACTGACTATCAGAATACACTACCACATAATCATTCAAGACACGTAGTTCATGAAGAAGACCTCTAAGCCATAGAGCTTCTTTAATAGCTTCAGTGGTAGCAATATATTCTGATTCTGTAGTGGATAGTGCAACAATATATTGTAACTGTGATTTCCAACTAATACATGAATTAGATAAGGTAAACACGTAAGACGAAATCGATTTCCTACCATCCTTATCTCCCGCATAATCAGCATCTACAAAATCCTTTAATTTTATATCTTCTTTATTAGCACTAAACTTTAAACCTACGTCCTTCAAATACTTTAATAGCCACTTTAGTGCTTCCCAATATTTAGGGCACGGATTAGCCATGTATCTACTGAGAGTACTAACAGCAAAACCTAAATTCGGTCTAGTGCAAACCATCAAATACATTATGGAACCAATCACATTAGAGTAAGGCACTCTACTCATGTATTCTACTTTACGCTCATTGCAAGAAGATTGTTCCTTCGATAAAACAAAATGATTAGCAAGAGGCAACGTGACAGGTTTGCAATCACTCATATTAAATTTCTTAAATACTTTGGATATGTATGAAGACTGATGCAAAAACAAAACGAAATTTGACCTATCTCTTTCGATTTCAATACCTAAGATTCTCTTAGCCTTACCTAGGTCTTTCATGTCAAATTCACCACTTAGTTTTGCTTTTATGTTATTTATCCACTTAGAGGATGATCTAATCAAAAGCATGCCGTCCACATAGAGCAACAAAAACAGACAATTATCATCAATCTTATTGTGTTGAAAATACAAGCAGTGATCAAATTTACTTCTTTGGAACCCTATAGTGAATACAAAGGAATAAAACCTCTTGTACCACTGTCTAGGAGATTGTTTTAACCCATACAAGGATCTTCTCAAAAAACGTACATAATCAGGTTTTGACTTATCTTTAAAACCTTTTGGTTGATTCATGAAGATTTGTTCATCAAGCTCACCATGTAAAAAAACAGTTTTTACATCAAGTTGTTCAAGTTCCCAGTCAAAGTGTGCAACCAATGCAAGCATGACCCTAATAGCGGTGTACTTAACAATTGGTGAGAAGATCTCATTATAATCAACGCCCTCTTTCTGTGTGTAACCTTTAGCTACTAACCTAATTTTAAACCTTAGGGGTTCCGAGCTACTAGTACCTTCCTTAACTTTAAAGACCCATTTGCAATCAATAATCGATTTGTTCTTAGGCCTAGGTACTAGCTCCCAAGTATGATTCATTTCTAGAGAACTCATCTCTTATTTCATTGCCTTAAGTTATTCATTAGATTGATCACTGCCTATTGCCTCTTCAAAGGTCTTTGGCTTTTTATCAGCTAGTTCTTCATAACTAGCCTGGACGAAAGCTAATTCAGATTCAAAATTGAACTTTCTAGGTTCTCTCGCTTGTCTCCTCTCTCTATCCCTAATTAAGTTATAGTTAGCTAAATGATTTTCTTCCTTATAGTGCTCTTCTATCACTACTTCGTTACTATTCTCCACCTCGGGTTCCTGAGCTTGAGTCTCCGCCTCATTAGAAGCAATAGGGGCAGGTGTAGTGAGCTTTCCTAACTCCACCTTAAACTGGTCTCTCTCTTCACCTGGTTCAGCTTCATTCTCAGGTTCAGTTTTCCCTTTAATACACGACATCTCATTCTCGTTAAACATGACATTCCTACTTATGATGATCTTAACCCCTTTTTGGCTTCTATCCCATAACCTATAACCCTTAACACCCTTGGGGTATCCTAGAAAGACACACTTCCTAGCTTTAAGTTCCAGCTTACCCTCACTTTGATGAGAAAAAGCTGTACAGCCAAAAGTTCTAAGCATTGAGTATTCACTCAGTTTACCCGACCATCTCTCATGTGGAGTGTCACCATTCAATGCAGTAGAAGGAGTCAAGTTAATCAAATAACAAGCAGTCATAACAGCCTCACCCCAAAATGACTTGGAAGCACCAATTTTTATCATCATGCAACGTACTTTATCAAGTATGGTCATATTCATCCTTGCTGCTACCCCATTTTACTGAGGAGTGTAAGGAACGGTCTTATATCTAGTTATGCCGCTTTCTTTACATATATTATCAAACTCCTTATTGCAGAATTCTAGGCCGTTATTTGTCCTTAAAAATTTGATTTTCTTGCTAGTTTGGTTTTTCACTCGTCTCTTCCAATTGTTAAAACTATTAAAGGTCTCAGATTTATCCTTCAAAAGATAGACCAACACTTTCCTAGTGTAGTCATCGATAATAGACAGGAAATACCTATTCCCACCCGATGTAGGATTACTAGCAGGACCCCACAGATCAGAGTGCACATATTCAAGCATGCCTTTAGCTCTATTAACACTCGTGGAGAAAGAAATTTTATGATGCTTACCAAGCACATAATGATCACAAAATGAAAAATATGACACACAGTCATTATCAAAAGCACCTTTTTCGTTAACTAGTTTAAGCCCCTTGACCCCTACGTGAGCAAGTCTATTATGCCATGTGTGTGCGTGATCAATCTTGACAGAGCAAGTCTATATATATATATCATTTTTCTTAATTCCCTAAATGGAAACTAAAGCACCCTTGATCATTTTTAGCATACAATTTTCAATTTTACCAGTAAAGTGATCATTTTCAAGTTTCCCTACTGAAATCAGATTCCTAGACAACTTAGGAATATATCTAACATCTTTTAACGTATACACAAAATTAGTGTCAAATTTTACGTTTATGTCACCAATTCCAGCAATAGTATAGGCAAAGTTATCACACAACACAACATGTTCAACATTAGATTCATGCAACTTATAAAACCAATTCTTTTCAGACGTCACATGAAAAGATGTACCAGAGTCAAGTATCCACTCATGCATGCGGGAATTAGCAGTTAGGTTTAATTCAGCAGTATATACAACGGGACTTGTAATCATATCTTCACCACCATTTATATCGGAAGTAGATGCTAACACATTGACCCCATCTCTCTCCTTAACCTTTAGCTTACCCTTCTCCTTATGGCAATTCTTTATAAAATGCCATGTGTTTCCACAACCATAACATTTTCTCGCCTTAGTCCTAGATTTTGATCTAGACCTACCTTTACTCTTCTTTTTCCATCCATTACCACTTGACTCGCCACTAGTTTGATATCTATCATGACTATTTTGCCTAAATTAAGTTCTAACCCGCATCATATATACATCACCGTTCCTTTTATCATGTTTTTCAACTCTCATTTCCATTTCTTTAATTCTAAGGGAATCTATGACAATTTTAGGTGTCAACGTATCTCTACCATACTTAATGGCGTTCTTAACTTCTTTATAGGAATCAAGAATTGCATTAAACAAAATTATAGCCTTATAAGTTTCGAACACAATCTCATCACAATTAACTATATCTTACACGAATTTGTTAAATACGTCTAAATTTTCATCAAGATCCTTTAAAGGATCCATTTTAAAACTAAAAAAACATTCTAGCAAGTAAAGTTTATTCGGTGTAGACTTAAGAAAATATACGTCTTCTAATTTTTTCCAAAGTTCTTTAGTGGTTTTCAGTTTACCCACTTTTCTTAAAATGGCGTCAAACAAATCTAAAATAATTGAGATATAAGCAAGCTCATCGGCTTTTTCTCTTTGTTCTTGTGAAAAATCAATTGAAAAATTGCCTTAAATGGCCTTTGAAACCTTTTATTGGACTAAAATGTCCTTCATTTTTTGTTGCCAAATAGCAAAGTCACCCTTTCCATTAAAAATCCCCAAATCAAAGTTGTGAGTTGTCATCTTTACACAACAGTTAGAGAATGCACAAACCATAATCAAACTGCACAAAGTAGTCCTAGGGTCACAGACAGTATACACCGTTCTAGTTTCCAAGGGTTTCGTAAAACTCGCGGTCTTAGATCAAGGGAATGTTCGAACATGTAAGGTCACGATATTTCTAACGGAATAAGTAAGCAGCGGAAGTAACAATGCAACAAATGATACGTCTAGCAGATAACTAGTTTCATAGTAATTAGATTACAAAGAATTACAAAACTGATATTAACCCAAAAGAAAATACTCAATCAAAGCAATCAAGAGCACGTAACCCTAATTCTAGCACAAGCAATGGTTGCCAAGCAATGACAACCCCCAACCTATTGTCATCCCACACGGTGACGCGCTAATGCTGAAATTAACGGGTTAAGCCAATTTATCAGAGCGGACGTGTCTGAGTTCGTATAATCGAGAGAGATGTGAATCTACTGCATTAGGGCCGCGATTTTGGCCTAAAGTAATTTAGTAGATATATGGCAATTTCAATCGTCGATCCACCAGGGGCAAAATTGTCCAACTTTTTCTGTGTAACATGAAACAGAAAATAAACAGTGTCAGTGCGTTCAGGGGATTGAAATAAGCAAACTGCCCGAAGAAAGTTCACCGAAAAACGCTGTGACCACGCGCTCCACTGGAAGGAGCGCATCGCCTGCTGGTTCCGGGTGTGGTGTCAATTTCGCCAGAAAGTTTGTGGTTTGGCCGGAATTCGCGATTGCAAGTTCGGCTCCCCTATGAAAAACGCGAACCCGCCGTCCTTTTTGGTGGATTTATGGCTGGAGAAGGTGACCCACGCTCTAATGCCAATTGTAGGGCCAAATTCTAGTAATTACTAAGGTAAACCGGGCTCAATTTCACCAAATATATCGACACCATCACCGGTTGAGACAACGCCCAAAACCACCACCTATATTCCCACCTCCGATTGCTACAATATACTCACAAAGCGTTGGCCAAGATGAAGAACAATAATATGCCCCACAAGAAACCAAAAAGGTTATATGAAGAAGAGAAGCTGAGAATCAAAATTACAGAGAGAGGTGAATTGTTCTTCATAATGGAGGCGGAGAAAGGGCCAAGAATATAAGCCATGCAAGTGACCAAAAATGGTAAGTTAGGTTAGGTTTATTTAGTGGACCAAACAAGGCTCAACTCAAACTAATGGGCTCCAAATTAATACCATAGCCCTTCAAGGAAGTGGGACGAACTATGAGCAACACTATTAACAATAGGTTGCTTCTAACGGTCCATAGGAATGTGGGTTGGGTTGTCTCGATAATTGTATCGACATATAAATCAATCATATGGCCAAGGCCGATTGATAATAGATAAAACCAAGGTTACATCATAGCTTGGGGGTCGTTTAACAACAAATTACCTTACACCATTTATTATTATTATCTTCGTCATTTATGGGAGCTTGCATTTTGTATTTTGAGGAGGTCTTGATGTAAATTCAGTGACATGCATGTGCTTTAGATGATTTTCAGAACCTCAATCTCGCTTCTTCTGTTCCAAGGTAAAACCTTTTGCTGTTTTTGTCAATTTGTTTGTATCTATCACTATATATGTATATGGCTTGTTTGTGAGTGATTTTTTCCCCTAAAAAATTAATTTTTTGACCGTTATTTCATTATTCCAGCCATCATATTTGACTTCTTCTCTCACAAGTGGATCTCACTTTTCTCCTAATGGTCAAAAAATCAATTCTCAAAATCACTCTCAATAATCTAAAAATGTTTTATGTGATTCTGTATGAACGAATAGCTTTAACAGATCTAATAAATGTTTTGCATTATTTGTATGTGTTGAATTGAGCAATTTGAACTATTCTATTATTAATCATCTTTCACGACATATTCATGTTTTTCCTCGTGTTTCCTTATTACTTTAGCTGCTTCTTTTGAATCACTTTGAATATTTCATGTTCAATGCTAACATATTTTATACTTTTCATCATACACTTAGCTCTGTCTCTATTGTTTTTATCTGACTTCCTTGTACACCAAGTAAATTCTTTCTTCGCTTCCCAATAACACATTCAACGCACCTTTCTCGTATCCTTAATACTTCACATGCTAATATTACCGTCAACAAAATTCAATGCATGGCCACTAAACTAGTATTATTAAAAAAGGTGAATATGCAATAAATATTGTTCATTTTGAAACATTTAAATAAATTTAGTAATAATGAAAATTCAGAAAGAAAGTAGGTACAGAATCTAATTACCACATCAAAAAGGTAGTAGTAGTATATTATTAAAAAAAAAAGGGTGAATATGTAATAGATATTGCTAATTTTGAAACATTTATGAGGGTGTTTGAGCCCCCATTTTTATGGAAAAAATACATTTTATAATAGTAGAATGATGAGAAAATGTGTGGTTGCAAAATAAGGAAAAATTAATGATTTACGTGTAATATTATTTTAATGAAGAATGTGTGGTTGAAAAGAAGAGGGAGAAAAATATATTTTGAAAAAAATGAAAATCAAACATTAAGTTTAGTAATAATGAAAATTCAGAAAGAATTAAAGAAAGTAGGTTACGACGTCAAAACTTTATAAAAAAATTAACGAATAAATACTTATTGGGCCTCATGAATTTAAAACGTTGTGTACCACAGACAACCTACTTCATAATTTTATTTTTGTGAATTTCGATTTTGAAGTAGATTTACTATAACAATCAAAACATATTCAACTATTGAACGTGTTTTTTACTTAGAAGTCACTTCAAAAAGTAAACAATAAATCATTCTTTTTGCTTGCAATTAGTTTTCTATTAGAGTAATAATGTTCATAGTGAATACTATCGGTAATAGTTCTACATGGTATACACATGATAATTTGTTATTTGATATATTAATATGGTAGTTTTTGATTGCCTTATGTATCAAATAATAAACTACAATCTTCGCTATGAATAACAATATTCTTTTTATTAAGAGTAAAACTTAGAGTATTTAGAGCTTGTTTGAGTCCTATTTTTTTGTTAAAAATGTACTTTGGAATACCAAATTGATGAAGGACGTGTGCCTAAAAATAATGAAATTTTTGGATTTTGGTATAATATTATTTTATTAAAGAACATGTAATTAAAAAGAAGAGAAAGAAAAATGTATTTTAAAAATAATGAGGATCAAACATGGGCTTATTATTTACTCAATAGGTTAAGATAGAGTTGGAGGGGCGAGGCAAGGCAAGGCAGGGTGCCCCGTCGCGAGGTGGGGCGAGGATGCCCCGTCCCGAACTCGCACCGTGAAGGGAAAAAAAGAAAAAAAAGATTAAAAATAATTTTATTTCTAGACAATTCACCTGTTAAAAATCCATTTTGAATTTGTATTTTATTCTCTAATAATATCATAACTCGAAATTTTAAAAATGTAAAAAAATAAAAACATATATAAAAGAAATTAAACGGAAAAACAAATGAGGCAAAAAGTTGCCTGCCCCTGCCCCTGCCTCGCCCCCCTCCCCCATCTAAGTAGGGGCGAGGTGAGTTTTGGGCGAGACGATGCGGGGTGGGATAGGGGTGCCCCACCCCGAACTCACTCCGTTGCCATCCATAGATAGAGTTTAATCCACTAATTACATATTCATTTAATACGATAATAACATTAGTGCTACTATTGAATCTATGAGTGATGTATTATGTGAGGACATATTTACTTGTAATGAGAGGAATGAGATGATTTCTCAAAAATGAACATATAGCATTACAAAGAAGGATCAGGATGTAGTATGATGAACAAAACAGCAACATCTTTTGGTTCAAATTTTTTTAAGGGAAAATTTTATAAATAAGAAATTAAGTATCACACATTTCAAAATTAGGAAAACAAGTTTCAAAATTCAAAAATCAGATTTTTATTTATTATTTATTTTACTAATTAAATATATTTAGGTCATATATCTATATAATTTGGTTACAAATTAATGATTTAGTTAGTCACTTATTATTATTTTATTTTATTGGTCACATATCCGAATTTTATGTCATATTATTTTATGGTCACAATTCAAAAATTTTATAGTTCATAGTTCGTTCATCGATCACAAATTAAAAAATTTATAAGTCATGATTTATTTATTGGTCACAAATCACAAATATTAGAAGTCACAACTTCTTATACAGTAAAAAATTATCAAATTATCGATCACTGTTAATAAATTTTTAGGTAACACATTATTTTTTGGTCACAAATTATTTTTTTATTGGTTACAGATTAACCAATTTAATGGTCACAATCAATCAAATAATTTGTGACCACTACCAACACGCCACTGCGGTCAATCCACAACCACAATCATCTTCAGTCTTGGCAACAAAACCATTACTCAAACACCACAACCGCCACCACGACGAAGATCCTACAAAGCTATCGCCACCCAAACACCACTGCCATGAGCACCACCACCATCCCCACCCACAAACTGAAACACACCCAAAAATTGTGATTTTTGAACCACATGCAACCACAAACCATTGCACTACCACAACCACAATCTCAACCAACACCAACCACCACCATCCAAGCATCAAAAGAAAAAGAAAAAGAGAGATTCAGATCTACCTAAATCAGAGCCGTGCATCATCGAGGATGAGTGACAGTGAGGAACATCACCACTATTCCAACGAACCACCACCCCAACCTCACCATCTCTGCCAGCCCACCACTACTCCAACGAACCACCAACACCAACACCAACACCACCACAACCACACATAATCAACTTCATACACAAAACCCATACAAATCAGCAAATGCCTACTGTAGATTGCCGCCACCTCCACCACCTATGCCAACAACCATCATCACCATCACCACACTGTCACCACCACCACCACCACCACCACCATCTTCATTACTCCACAACCACTATACCCACGAAAAATTCCCAAAACCAGTAGAACTCTACATTTATCCCTACTGGTTTAAAACCAGATCTAAGAAATGAGGTGGTTCTGATGCCAAACGAAGATGAAATCAATGGTTCCAACGCCGAACGAGAGAAAGGTGGTGTCAGAAGAGAGAAAGGCCATGGGAACGTTGAGGAGAAAATGAGAGACATGTAGTGAGTGAATATGAGTGATTTTTAGAGTTTGTATGAAAATTGGAAATTAATTTTATTATTAATATTGAATCAATATCTGCTTTTGTATAAACAAACTTTAGATCTGGTTTATGAAATTGGATCTTGAAAGATATGGTTGAAGCTTCATTCTAGAATGATGCTATGAATAGTAAAATTGATTCTAATCATACATGAAA
Source organism: Olea europaea var. sylvestris (assembly GCF_002742605.1). Classification (NCBI taxonomy): domain Eukaryota; kingdom Viridiplantae; phylum Streptophyta; class Magnoliopsida; order Lamiales; family Oleaceae; genus Olea; species Olea europaea. The sequence goes on from NW_019228573.1 coordinate 92,603, forward strand.
ATTAGTAAATCTCCACTTGGAAACAAACATTTTTTAAGAGAAAATTAAGCACCAATGAACAATTGATAAGTGCAAGGCTAAATTGGTAAGCAAATGGTTTATACAAAAAGAAGGCTCTGATTTTTTGACATATACTTACCAATGATTAGAATTATGTTTGTTGCAATTACCACATTACATAATTTGGAGATCAATTGGATGGATGTTAAAATAACTTTCTTAAATGGTAAATTAGAAAAAGACATTTTACATGGAACGATCCAATGGATACATTGCTTCTTGACAATAGAAAAATGTGTATAGACTCATGAAGTCTTTGTACAAACTTAAGCAAGCGTCCGATGACCTTTTCTTTTTTTTTCTTTTTTTTGGGGGGGTGGCTCTTGTGCTAACCTTTTCTTTTTTTTTTTTTTTTTTTTCCTTGATTGAAATTAAAATAGTACATATTATTATATAATTTATTACATTAAATACTATATTTTAATTATATTATTTAAAAACCTCTCAAGAATCAAAATGTGACACGTGTCTTGTCTCATAGGATCAACAACAAGCAAAGGTATTTGTCTGAATAATTGTGTCCAAACGAGTCGTGTTGGTTCAGACACAAGTTTTCGGTAGTTGTGCTTTTAGCTTACGACTTTTAAATTTTTATATCCAAGTCCCCCCAATTTATGATTTTGTTCATTCATCTTCTTTTGCGATATAATATTTTCTTCTTCCTTGCACATTTCACCCTTTTCATTTCAGTCCCTAATATTTTAACTCGTCTTTTGCACATTTTAAGTCCCCTTTTTCGATTTAGAGAAAACAAAACTTTGGTAAATTTATTGGTCGTATAATTTAGAGTGTTGCTATTACAAGTTAGCGTAGTTGTATCTTGGGAGATGAGCTTTAAAGAACCATCAGCATGGACATTATCATATGAAGGAGAAAGTTTGGCTATTTCAATCCCTTCAATTTTTTTCTTTTAAGTATGTTCTCTGATAAATGAAAACTTCATCTGATTTTACACTTACTAAATGTTAGCTATTCAAAAATGATTTTTCTCAACAAAAACTTCAGTGAACTTTGGCGAATTAACTCATAGAACATTATAATTTAATTTCTTCACTTCTTTATGTATATAATCCTACATATTAAAATTTCCAAAATATAGGAAAAATACTTTATTTATCGGAGAAACTTCTTCATATTTAAATAGAGAGAAATAAGTGACATTACAAACCAAATCCAAAGTTGGTAAAATTAGGTCTAGACATGATCCTTTCCAATTTGATTTTAAAGAGAATAGAAGAATGAAACAAAAATTTCAAGTATTTATTAAGTAGAATTGTCAGGTCTAAATTTAATTATGGAACCAAAATGATCAAGGTATTTACCTGAATGGATATCAAATTCCATCCAAGGTAAATAAACTCCTAAATTTTGTCTTTTACATGCATTCCTATCAATGAAAGATGAGCCTCTATTACTAAAGATAAGATAATGGAATCTAAGCCTCGATTGAAGATTTCCTTGAATTGGATGCTTGAGCTGCAGGATGGTCCTTATTAGAAAGAGAGCATTGGCACTGTATTGGCTTGACACGCTTCGACTGATACTGATTATATTTATTTAATTTTTTTATCATAGAAATAGACTATAATCCTTAATTCTTAGCTCGTTTAGTTTGAATAAAAATTTGTTTATTAGTGAATTTTGATTAAAATTGATGAAATATTCGATTAAAGGATTAATAAAAATTATAAATTCCATAAAATGTGATATTAAGTGCCTGTTTGACATACATTAATTTATTTTATAGTTTGTTACATGATTATTTTCAAACACATATTCACACAATAAGATATTTTACACGTATATCAAAATTTTTCCTAGTTTTTAACCACACATTCTCCTAAAAATCATTATATAAAACTATTTTTTCAATAATAATAATAATGGTCAAACAGGCTCTAAAAAATAAGTTTGAGAAAATAAATTTTAAGAAATGAGTGATAGGGACATTTATGTCCATATAAAACTTTAAACGTTCGTTTGATTGAAAGAATGGAATTTGGGTAGAAAGAAAATGAATTCAGAGATTTAAAATGCCTAAAGCTTGTTTTTCTAGGAATTGTCAATTAAATGTGTTTAATTGGCATAATTTTTAACTTGAAAAATGTTGAAATTTTGGATTTTTTTGGCGTTCATTTGACTTTATTTTTCATGAAAATTGTCAATTAAAAGGATATAATTTTTTACAATTATGGATAGAATTTGTTCCAATTGCCAAAAAAAATTAAAAAGAAAACAACAAAAGGGCTAGAAAACCAATTTCCATGGTTTGGTGGGAATTGATTTTTCACAAAACCAAGGAAATTGGTCGCGTAGGGGGATTAGCCCCCATTAATTCTCATTACATTACATTCATTTTCTTTCTCTCATATTTTCAACCACACAATCTTTCATAAAATAATATTATACGTAAATCGAAAACTTTTAATTCTTTTCCAACCACTCATTTTTGAAAAAATATTATTCTACCCATTTTCATTTCTACAAAATGAGGCCAATCGGGGGCGTAATTTGTCAAGAAAATTTTGCAATCAAACAAGTCAAAAAGGTGGAAAGTGGAAAAAAAAAATTTTGGCAAATCAAACGAGCCCTAATTTTAAGGAAATATTGTAGCAGCGGTCCCTAACCTTTCACTTTTTTTGCGAACTTTACACTAACCTTCAATTTGTACCATTCACAGCTCTAAACCTTTCAAAAATATGCATCTGAGGTCCAAATGGATGGAAACCGTCCAGTTGACCGTTAGTTGACCAAGGAAGGTGAACTTTGACTGATTTTGACCAAATTGAAATGGATAAAATGATAAATTTGCTGTTATATACACAAAATAATTTTAAAAATAGAAACAAAATAAAATAAAAGAGAAAAGAAATAAAAATTAAAAATCATCGTCTTCCCCATCTTACCCACCCCACTCTAGGGGTACTTTTAAAATTGACTCAGTCAAATCACCTAAATTTCACATTGACTTTTTAACAAAGGGATATTATGAAAATGACCTATCCAATGTTAAAAGACAAAAATACCCTTAAATACATTATACAATTACAAAAGCTGGTTGTTTTTTTTAAAAGATATCAATACCCTTTTACTTAAAAAATAAAAATCAAACACTTCCTACTTTTCTTATTTGTTTACTTCAACACAAATAAATAAAACACCCTCATCCTTTATTTGCTTCAACCGCAGAAACTAAAAAATTTATCGAAATTGAAAGTCGAAAAATTTGTGGATATCAATCTCGTCGGTTCGGTAAGTTTATATACGCAAATTTAATCTTATTTTCGTTAAATTATTGTATGTTTAAATCGATAAATTGTATTTTGACTTTTAATGGTAATGTAGATAAAAAAAAAATTTAATAGGTCTGTAATTTTTTAAGCATGTGACCAGAAGAAAATTCATCTACATATATGCCGGAACAGCCCGACGCGTGCCGATGATTGGATTGTTTGACCAGCTGTTTAACAGTTTGTTTAAACAGCCGGCTGTTTGTCAACTGTTTTTCCCTCTTTTTTGGGTTATTTTTATTGTTGTTGATATTTTTCTTGTAATTAAAAATTATGTTTCGACATGCAGATATGGTTGTAGCCCCAGTTTGTTACTTTGATGATTTCGAATTGGACGAAAAAGATCAATGGGTATGAAAATGGACAAGTGCTAAACGTAGTAGTATCGCAATTTCCATATCATTAAGTACATCGTATGGAGAACTCTATAATGATTTACAGAACAAGTTGAATGTTGATTATTCTCAGTACAACATGGAATTGAAATTTAAATTCAGCGAGCATGCATTAGTTCCGATTCCACCTATAATGATTTCTTCTGTTGATGAAGTGAATTATCTGATTGAGTTGAACAATAAGCACACGACTCCTCTTTGCGCGACTTTAGTAAGAAAGGATGTCGTCGAAGATGAACAAATAGACTTGGGAGGTGGGGATCACAATGCTAATGATTTTTGGAATACGGTAGTGATAGCTCGTGAAGATGATGTAGTTATTCCAGAGATAGTTGCACATAAAATCCCCTCCGCAGCTTGTGATAACGAGAATGAAAATACAAATACTTTTACAACCGAGGACTTGATTGCTTTATCCTGACAGAGACATGAGTGGGGTGGGACCTCGGGGGCTAGATCAAGTGGACTGTCCTCTAACTCCTCATGTATAGTTCCGAATAATGAGGATTTGTATGTCAGCAACTGTTTAAAACGAAGAAAGATTTGCAAGAATTCGTGCACCTAATTGCACTGAAATACAACCTTGAGTTTAGAGTGAAAACATCAAATAGGTTGTTGTTGACGCTATCATGCATAGATGATAGTTGTAGTTGGCGTTTGCGAGCGACGAAGATAGACATGAATGAGTGATTCGTAATTCGAAAATATATACGAGAAATTACTTGTGAAGTGAGAATTTGTCGCAATGATCACAGGCAAGCCCAAACTTGGTTTTTTGGTCGACAGATAATACACAAGTATCAGGATCCACGAACAATCTACAGACTATCGGACATCATTAACGATGTTCGTTTAGAGTATGGAGTAGTCATGAGCTACCAGAAGGCCTAGAAGGCCAAAGAATGCGCGTTGGAGGATTTAATGGGCTCGGTAGAGGAAAGCTATACTAAATTGGCCAGGTATTGCCATAACATGGAGAAAACTAATCCTGACTCGGCATTTTTTTTTACTAAGATGGAGGCCGAGAACTGCTTCAAATTCTTCTTTATGGCTCTTGGACAATGTATTTGAGGATTTCAAAATGATATGCGACCCCTAATTCCAGTCGACGGTACAACTCTGAAATCTAAATACCAAGGTAAGTTGATTATTGCTACATGTCAAGATATCAATATCCAAATTTACCCTCTTGAATTCGGCATAGTTGATAACGAGAATGATCTATCGATGCGTTGGTTGTTCACAAAGCTTAGGGAAGTAATCGGAGAAGTCGAGGACCTTGCATTTGTAATCGATCGGGGACAGTCTATAATAAATGGTATTACTGAAGTTTTTTTCGATGCACATCATGGGTATTGCATGTACCATGTACAAGGCAACTTGAAGACCAAGTATCAGGGCAAAGACATCGTTTCATTATTTAGGAGAGCAGTCGAAACTTATAGTATTGAAGAGTGTAATAGGTACATGGTTGAAATAGGAAGCAAATCATTCCCGACATGGGACTATCTAATGAAAATGGGGATTGAACATTGGGTGTGCTCATATTTTTCAGGACGTCGATACAACATGATGACGTCAAACAACGTAGAGTCTCCAATGCATTATTTAAGAGGGATCGAGAGTTATCCATTCTCGCACTAATTGAGAATATTCGTACGAAACTGCAGTAGTGGTTTCACGATCGACGTGCAGAATCACATAATTGTAAAGCGTGCTAGCCCCAGTGCAAGAGGTAAAGCTCTTCAAGGTTGCAGAGGCTGCGAGAAAGTTAAATGTCGAATCACTAGACGAGTCGCACTTCTCCCTGGAACGTGCACGTTATACGGTATACATGGTAGATTTGACTAATGGAACATGCACTTGTAAACAATCTCAGTTAGAGAGTTTTCCATATGAGCATGCAATTGTGGTGGCTATGTATCGAGGATTTGCAGCGAGAACATTGTGCTTTCCTTATTACACTGCTGAAAATTGGAGAGCTGCGTATGTTGAAACCATATTTCTGTTTCCAAATGAAGTCGAGTGGGAAGTTCCCGATCATATTCTCCTGTTCAATACATTGTCGCTACCTCTCATTGAACCACGTGGTCTTGGACGTCCAAGTACTTTTAGAATATCATTTACTAGAGAATTTCCCTGACCATGTAGGTGTAGCAGGTGCAAATCAGTAGGACATACTCGCCAATTTTGTACAAGTCTGGTTCCCTTAAATAACAGTTAGAACATTTTGTATTGTTGTCGATTTGAAATAAACAGTATTTACATCCGCATAATCAGTATTCAAATTTCAGCTCGTATTTACATTGAAATAAACAGAATTTACATCGGCATAATCAATACTCAGATTTCAGCTCGTATTTACATCGAAATAAATAGTATTTACATCGGCATAATCAATATTCAGATTTCAGCTCGTATTTACATTGAAATAAATAGTATTTATATTGAAATAAATAGTATTTACATGAATAATTACAAACAATTGCGAAAAATAGTTACAAATAGGTGAGCAAATAATTACAAATATTAATTACAAAAAAAATTTACAAATAATTTATGGATCACAATAAAATTTGTATAAATTACACGCTAACTTATTTCGTCGATTCTGTATCTATGACTGGTTGATTCCATCAATCTTATGTGCTATACTAAAAAATTCTATGTATTTGATTGCGAAAATCACACAGTCGCCTCTGCAAATGAACAAATATGTGTTAGTTCGGTTCCAATTACGTATGAACTGATTACTAAATTAAAAAAAAAAGATTACAAAGACTTATGATATAGCCTATCTCGCCGTCGTCGTATCTCGCACGATGGCTAGTTTGTCCTCCACAGTCAAGCCCCCATGTCTAGCCATCAAAGGAACGATTACAGTCATCGGCTTTAAGTTCTGCTCGAGCTGTCCCTGTGTCAGACATGAATGATCGGGGTCGTACACATTTATTGTTGAATCAGGGAACACGATCTCCAGTGCAATACAATGCTGATTCACGATCACTGGAATGTACAAATGCGTACAACCCTCGCATGGCTTTCCCCTAACACTCGATGACAGCCCGATGATTTACTCGATCATATACGCGGGAAGCACGTACTCGTTACCTAGAAACTGGAGCGACTGATACTCAATGGTAACGGTATGGAAGAACTCGGTGTTCAGTATTATGCAGTCAGGCTTGTGGAATGATTGTGAATATCTCTCAATTCGATCGCTCAACAAGTACATGACCATGTCGATGTGCTATATCAAGGAAAACAAAGACATAAATACTTATTTCATTTACCAAATTAAACATAATGTAAACAGAAAGTAACAATAACACTTCACTTACATCGTCGGTGAGCCAAGCCCCCTGAGTGATAGGATATCATGAAACCAGTTGTATGCATCCAATATCGTCCTTTGGGCTATCACGTGAGTGGCTCTGGAAATAAAATAGAAAAAATGTTAAACGAAGCATATACGAGTTCTGGTAGTCTACTAAATCATACATTACTTACATGGGCAAAATTTTTCGCCACTTAGCTTCGAATGCCTTCCACTTGACATGGTCGACCTGCCGGAATAGATTAGGGTATGCCCCGTCGATGAACCTCCTCTTCTTCACCTTCACCGTGAAGGGAGAGATGACGTACTGTGACGACACTCTCGGCCTCTTGCCGACCACCGTCTTCGGCATGTTAAACAGCATGCTTTTTTGCCTTATACACTGCTACTTCCTCCACCCCAGGGCTCGCCACCTCCTCCATCCCCTCATCTACCACCATCTCCGTTCCCCACGGGGCCACTTCCTCATCTGCACACTGTCCCCGACGGGGCCACTCCCTCATCTGTCACCGTCTCCCTCCCCGACGAGCCCCCTCCTCTACCACTGCTCCCGTCCCATCGCGCTCTACGAATAAAATAAATAATTCTCATGCATCATCATCATGCATGTATGACTACCGGAGACCCCCATCTCTATCTCCATTTCGATCACCCCCTCGACACCGTCTCCGTCAACCCATTGCCTACCGGCTATATCACCTCGAAGTGCTGCAATCTCATCCTCAAGGTCCGCACAATGGCCACGCAGCACTCTAACATCATTCGACAAATCTTCGACCCTTCCTACCAACTGTCGTCCCAGATCATCAACCCTCTCTATCATCTCTCGATGCAGCCCGTCGACCTACTCTATTATAAATCTGCTCAGACGGGTATACGAATCATCAAAATAGTGCCCCTGACTATATGTGGGAGATCTACGGGAAATATCTCTAAACGAGGGAGGCGAAGGAGATGCCCTCGGAGATGCCATCGGCGGAGGTGGTGATGCCCTCGATGGAGGTGATCGTCAATCAACTGGATCACGCTCCTACACAAGCAACAACATTACAAATTATTAACTTAATTCGTAATTGCTAACTTATACAAAATGGTAATCAATAGATTTTATTCAATTCCCTCGCCCAATCTCAGTCGTGGATCGGATCGGACATCTGGTCGTCTCGAGTGTACGAAACGCCTAATTCACGCATAAGACCCTGAGCCTCCTCCTCCATCGACGGCGTCAACTTAGTAGTTATGACTTCAGACTGACATATTGACATTTGAACTAGTTAACGATCATGGAATCAGATGTTAAATCACGTACAATATAAATTACAAATGCATAATACTCACATGAGGGTCGTCGAGGATAGACGATAATTGTTTTCCAGTGGGACATCCCTCCGATCGAGATGCTTTCCAATGGTGCATCCGAGGGTAGCGTCTCTCTTCTCACCTCGCAAAGCGGGCACCCAATATGGGAACAGTCTCATACGCCTAGATCTACAATACATACAATTATCATATATAAATTCAATATGAAAATAATTTTAACATTTATTATGTTAACCATTTACCTGTACCACCAGGGACAATCCATAGGTGTTGTACTTATGCATGGCTTCCTTCGGCTTCGAGTGCGATCTGGTGAAGACGTGTATGGTGTCCTCAAAACATCTTCAGCCCCCCGGATAGTCGTTGAAATGATTGATGTCGTCAACGATCTCCAGATGGAAGAGGTCGATCGCAGTTTTCTTGTGGTGACACCATACCACGCTCTCAAGGATGTAGATCGGACTTAACTTTAGTCTGTTTAATATCTGATCACACTTCCTGATTGTGTCCAACAGTTGTGTAAGAAGCACAGTTCCCTGTCCCTCTAAGTAAGCGTCATGAAGCCTACTTCTTCTTTGAGTCCCATCACCAGCTGCTTCATCGCCCATAATCTTTAATCCCGTGATCAGACCAAACTTGAACATCGAAAAACTGGCGACTTTACCCCCGACTGTGAAGTGGAGGGTATCGTCGTCGACTGGACTCAGCAATCGACATAGAAGTGCATCAATAATCTGACCCGAGTACTATAGATCTCTCAACAGGTGCAAGGGCCACAGGAAGGACTGGCGCAGCATATCAGCATGCTGATCGTCTAATAGCTCTAACACAGCAGTGAAACTATCAAAGTTACTATTCCACGTAGCTTTGCCTGACATCTGTCTCAACTCTAAGTTAAGATGATAATCCATCCTGTAAAAATTCAAAATGTTATAATATTGTACAAGTGATAATAGAATAAAGCATAATAAAAGAAAATTTAGCGAACGGAATTGTAACTATAATACGCAAGACACAAATTCATAATAATTAAAATCATCAATAATGTAAAATTTTTTTATCATATTATCAATAATGTCAATTTTTCCCAATTATCAATATTTTTTTAATCAATTCAAGTTCAAAAAATATTTAAATTCGATGAACGAAAATAATATCACTTATCAAAAACTAATAATAAAAATAAATAAATATTAAATTTCAAATTAAATTTCTAACAATTATTTCAAATTACAATTAAAAAATTAATTAAATTTGATCAACGAAAAGAATATAATCCAAAACTATTAATAAAATTAAAAGTAAATAATTTATTTAAATTCGACGACTAAATAAATTATTATTCTATCAAAAACTAATAATAAATATAAATATAAAATTTAAGTTCACAATTAAAATAATTATTTCAATTCGATGAACGAAAAAATTATTATTTATAAAAAATGAGGAAATAAAAATAAGTATTAAAACAAAAATTAAATGTATAAATTTTATTTAAATTTAGTCGTACAAATTTTATTTAAATTCGACGACTAAATAATTTATTAAAAACTAATCGTAAAATTATTTAAAATTAAATTATATGTAAAAAAAAATTGGACTGAAAAATTAAGAAAAAGAGGAGTGGATCGGTAGTCGGGCTGACAATCGACCCACTAAGTTGGGCAAGGTTAACAGTAGATATGGGCCAATTGTTAAACAGTCGGCCCATACGGGCTGGGTTAACGTCGGCCCATATGGACTATTAACCCAGCACATACCGACTGTTAACTAGACTGTTAACAATTCGGTTTTAGCAAAAAAAAGCCGGTTGCACCAGCATTCGACATTCTTACCCTTTTCTCGTTAGAAAATCACCTTTTACGACGAGAAAAGCTTCCAAATTTAAAAAAACTAACCATTAAAACACTATATAAACCCTATTTTACTTATATAAACAATAATATATTGAAAAAATCTATCACAAAAGAATCATTCACACCTTTTACCAAAATCTAAATATTAATCCAACCAAATATTCAATATAATAACGGTTATCTTAACAAGAAGTAGTTCGCGGGCGATGGACTATCAAGTTCTCCGACGGACTGGAAATCGACCGTTTTGTGTGACTGTTGAGCAAATGGAAAGAGGATTGCCGAAGGGTATTTTGAGATTTTAAGCTTTAAATTCAATTTTTGTTTTTGTTTTTTTTTTTCAATTAAAAAGACTTTCAAAGGTCACTTTGGAAATGAGGATGGGTTACCCGGTCATTTCCAATAATTTCCTCCCCAACTCCACCCACCGCCAAACCGAAACCCATGCTGGATTTATGAGCTTGGAAGAATTAAGTTGCATCATCACGGCCTTAAGAATCGAGGGGGAGGGAATGGGGGTAAAATTAGGATTCAGAACAATAATGGATGTAAAAGCATCAATTCTCTTACACACACATAGAAGTATGAAGATTGAAATCAATGGGACCCATATATTACTATGGTTTTCTTTACAATTTTCTCAAGGGCTGTTGAATTTGGTTGTTAATAATTGGGAAAAGTCACCGGCTTTACAGAGAAGTGTAACCATTCTTAAAGAATTCCCAATTTCTCAGTAAGGCATCATTCTTTCCCTTCCAAGCTGATAACCTTCACCTTTCCCCTTTAGCTCTTCATTTATACTTCCAGCCAATGTCCATGTTTAACCATTATGGACATGAATATGGATTGCTGTAAATCAACCGCCTGTTAGCAGACTTATTTCTGGGTTTTGGTTTGGAAGTGGGGGCAGTGGGGATCGGTAAGATGGGGAAGATGATGATTTTTAATTTTTATTTCTTTTCTCTTTTATTTTATTTTTAGTTTTTAAATTGTTTTTGTATATAATAGCGAATTTATCATTTTACTTATTTCAATTTGATCAAAATCAGTCAAAGTCCACTTTCATTGGTCAATTAATGGTCAACTGGACGGTTTCCATCCATTTGGATATTAGATGTATATTTTTGAAAAGTTTGGAACTGTGGATGATACAAATTTAAGATTAGAATGAAGTTTGTAAAAAAGTGAAATATTAGGGACCGTTGCTGCAATTTCTCTAATTTTAATACACCCGTAATCCATAAGTGTCTTTATTCATCTCAAATTTCCCGCCGAGTGCACCGTGTGCTGACACATGAGCAGAGGCAGCCGAGAGATAGAGCGGAGGCTCCTCCGCCTCCTCCACGGCCGCGACACCCGCACCCACCTTACCGAGATCCACGGCCATCTTCTTCGCCACCAGCTCCACCACTCCAACCAGCTTCTCTCCCACTTCATCTCCATATGTAGCTCCCTCAGCAAAATGCCTTACGCCCAACGTATATTCTTGCAGGCTGCCAACCCTAACATCTTCCTCTTTAACTCCATGATAAAGGGCTATTCCCTTTGTGGGCCCTTCGAAAACTCGTTTTGTATGTTTTCCGTCATGAAAAAGCGCGGGATTTGGCCGGATGAATTCACCTTTGCACCTTTACTCAAGGCGTGCGCCAATTTCGGAGATTTAAAATTGGGTCGTGGGGTACATAAAGAAGTTCTGGTTCTTGGATTTGCGAGATTTGGATCGATTAGGATTGGGATTGTGGAGTTGTACGTGAACTGTGAGAGAATGGTGGAGGCCAAAAGGGTGTTCGACAAAATGTCTCACAGGGATGTGATTGTTTGGAATTTGATGATTCGTGGGTATTGCAAAAGTGGGAATGTGGAAATGGGGTTGCGCTTGTTTAGACAAATGAGTGAGAGGAGTGTTGTTTCTTGGAATACAATGATTTCATGTCTGGCACAGAGTGGGAGGGATATTGAAGCTTTGGAGATTTTTCGTGAAATGTTGTGTGAGGGGCTTGAGCCTGACGAGGCCACAGTTGTGACAATGTTGCCAGTGTGTGCTCATTTGGGTGAAATTAACATTGGGAGATGGGTTCATTCTTATGTTGAGTCGAGTGGCCTCTATAATGATTTTGTTTCGGTGGGCAATGCACTAATGGATTTTTACTGCAAGACTGCGGAATTGGAGAAAGCTTTTGAGGTTTTCAAGGATATGCCTAGGAAAAATGTGGTTTCTTGGAATGCAATGATCTCGGGATTGGCTTTCAATGGAAAAGGTGAACTTGGGGTAGAAATGTTTGAGGAGATGACGAATCATGAAGGTACAAGTCCTAATGATGCAACTTTGGTGGCAGTTTTAGCATGCTGTGTCCATGCAGGTTTGGTGCAAAGAGGCCGAGATTTCTTTGCTTCCATGGCAAAACATTATCATATAAAACCCAAACTGGAGCACTATGGATGCATGGTCGATCTTCTTAGCCGTAGTGGTTGTGTGAAGGAGGCTTATGATTTGATACGGATCATGCCTATGAAGCCAAATGCTGCCATATGGGGTGCATTGCTCAGTGCTTGTCGCACTTACGGTGACATGGAGCTTGTGGAGCATGCAGTTAAGGAGCTAATCAATCTTGAACCTCAGAATTCAGGCCATTATGTGTTGTTATCCAATATTTATGCTGAGAGGGGTAATTGGAGTGGTGTTGAGGAGGTAAGAATATTGATGAAAGAAAGCCGTGTTAATAAAACAATGGGGCAGAGCATAGTTGGATAACTATATTGGGGGGGTTGAAGTCCATGGTTTTGCTGGATACACCCTCCTAAGTCACCAAGTCAGGAACCCTTTCATCTGTAGTGGCCTCCAAACAGAATTTACTAATGAGAAGTGTGATGCATTTGAAAACAATGTCCCAATTTTCTTAAAATTTGATCTTTATGGCGGGATAAATGGGACAAGCGAGAATATTGCACTAAAAAAGTAGCATGCAATAATATGTCTTGGATTCTTTGACCTGTCTTTGATGCTTCCTCAGCAAAGTCTCTCAGAAAACATGAAAGGATATCAGATGCAGGAAAGGACAGTTTCATGCATATGGTTGGTGATCAATATAAGCATTAGTGCAGTGAAGAAAATGTAATATATCTTGGCCTCTTGACTCGTGATCGGAGATAAAACAATCAAATTCGTCAATCTTAAATTTCTCTTATTCTGTTTCACAGAATGCTAGCATCCCTTGTGTCAAGGACCGCAGCCTTACTTAGCCCATTGACACAATCGCAGCCGCAGTTTGCGCAACTTCGGCCGTACATTGTAAATATTATTTCAAGTTTGAGTTGTAATTTTCTTTTCGTTGTAATAGTTATTTCAATTGTAAAATAGCTCTTATATTGGTAAACGTTTAGTATGATTCCTCGTCTTTTAAACGTCTACTCCCGTCACTTGGGTTTTTGTTCAGAATGCTATTATAAGGGGTATTTGTCATTCAAAAATCTTTCAAGCTCACTGGTGTCTGTCCCTTGCACTAGCATTTGTAATTTTCTGCTTTCATCAATTGTAATGTTCGGTTTTCATCAATCAATGTTCAATTTACTTTCAATGTATTCAAATTTTCTATTGTAAGCTTTCTACAAAATTGCAATCAAATTTTTTTTCGTCCCGACGTGACCGAGAAAAGGTGGAAGGTAGTCTAGCGGAGCAGACTACTGCCGCACGGTGTCCCTTTCTATGCCAAGAAAAAAGGCACCCCGTAAAAGTTGGTATCAGAGTTGCGACTCACGACCCTCGATAAAAAAGTTATGGATCCAATTACATCCAACACCACTGAAGTGGTAGAGCCTCAAAAGAAGGGTACTACGAAACAGCGTGTGGATGCGCTTGATGAGACAACTACTAGGTTGTGCTATGCTATGGAAGGTCTCGAGGAAAAAGTCGAGATGGCCGAATCTGAGATTCGTGGATTACACATCCAATTGGATGAAAGCCAAAGAGCTTCTGCAGCAATGGCTGAAGCTGCTGCAATCATTCTTGATCTGCAGGATGAAATGAAAGCGTTGAGAGCTCAATTGCGGGTACTCCAACGTGCGGTGGCCAATGGACAAGCTCCCATACCCGAGTATGCTCCTAGGCTCAGAATTCCTGAACCATGTACCTATGGAGGGCACGTGATGCAAAAGAAGTCGAAAACTGCTTGTTTGATATGGAACAGTACTTTCTAGCAGCTTCGATCGAAGACGAAGCTAGAAAGGTAACCACAGCTACCATGTATCTGGGTGGAGATGCAAAACTATGGTGGCGAACCAAATCTGTTGACATTCAGGCCCACAGGATTGGAATTGATTTTTGGGATCTCCTCAAGGAAGCGATCAGATCGCAGTTTTTCCCGAAAAATGTTGAGTATCAGGCTCGACGGGCACTTCGATACCTGAAACACGCGAGCTTTATCAGGGAGTATGTGAAATCCTTCTCAACGCATATGCTGAATATTCGAGATATTTCGGAAAATGATAAGCTCTTTACCTTTATGGAAGGGTTGAAACCGTGGACACGCATGGAACTTCAAAGACAGAAGGTTACTGATTTGAGCACGGCGATGGGAGTCGCTGAATGCTTGAGTGACTATCAAACAGAATCTAGAAAAGATCGACCTTCGGGGAATAATCAAGCAATTGGAGGTGGTAACAGATCTTACAAACCCAGCTCGAACCCAAATGGGGGAGAGCGTTACTCTCAGAATAGGGAAGGAGCCTATCAAAGCACTTGTGGCTTTCAGGGAAACTATCATAATAGCCGTCAAGGAAATTTTAACGGTAGCAACAGTAACAACTGGAACAAAGGAAAAGCAACAGAGGGCCGAACTGATGCCACTCCCAAATTGAAGTGCTTTTTATGTGACGAACCCATCGGGTGTCGGATTGTCCTCAAAAGCGGATGGTGAATGCATATTGTCAGTTAGCAAGTGGCGGGCCAAGTTCAAAGCAAGAGGCACCACAGGCTAATTGTCATAATGAAACTGACTCTGAAGAGGATGAGGAAGTAGTTGGGGCATTTTCACATCGGTGCAACACACTGTTGCATCGGGTTGCTGAAAAGGATGATGTCCCATTGAAAGATGCAAAGATGGAAGAAGCGAAGGCTCGAATTTGTAGGGCCAAAAGCTTAATGTACGTAATGTCAAAATCAATGGGAAGCCAATCAGGGCTATGGTGGATACAGGTGCTACCCACAACTACCTTGCATGTACCGAAGTAGAGCGGTTCGGGCTTGTTCTAGAAAAGGGTAGTGAAAAAGTCAAAGCAATCAACTCCGCTGCTCAACCAATAGCTGGAGTGGCGAAATCGGTGTTGATCAAAGCAGGTCCTTTTGAGGGAAGGACAAATTTATCTGCAATTCAGATGGATGATTTCAAGCTTATTCTAGGATTGAAATTTTTTCGAGATACTAAGACAGTAGTGTTGCCATATTCCGATTCGTTAATGATGATGGGTAATAAGCTGTGTGTCATCCCTACACAGGTTGGGAGGATGGGCGAGAAAAGTATCTCAGCTATGCAATTTAGTAAGCGTTTCAAGAGAAATGAACCCTCTTTTTTGTGCACTCTTCAATTAGAGGAGATTGAAGAAGCAAATGGTCCTATCCCAAAACCCGTTAAAAGACTTCTTCAGGAATTTGAGGATATCATGCCGAAAGAATTACCAAAGAAATTACCACCAAGAAGAACGATTGATCAT
This sequence comes from Olea europaea var. sylvestris, assembly GCF_002742605.1. Lineage (NCBI taxonomy): Eukaryota > Viridiplantae > Streptophyta > Magnoliopsida > Lamiales > Oleaceae > Olea > Olea europaea. The sequence continues at coordinate 108,567 of NW_019228573.1, forward strand.
GAGATTGAACTCATTCCAGGCGCCAAACCTCCTGCCAGGGCACCATACCGTATGTCTCAGCCCGAGCTTGAAGAGCTTAGGAAGCAATTGGGGGAAATGCTGGAGAGTGGAATCATTGTGCCGGCGAAGTCGCCATACGGAGCTCCTGTATTGTTTCAGAAAAAGGCCAATGGTTCTCTTAGAATGTGCTGCGACTATCGAGCCTTGACTGTAAAGAATAGCTATCCTAGCCCACTGGTTGCGGATTGCTTCGATCGACTGAGTTGGGCGAAGTATTACACAAAAATTGATCTTAGGTCCGGGTATTGGCAAGTTCGGATCAAGGAGGAAGACGAAGCAAAAACTACGGTGGTAACTAGATATGGAGCCTTTGAATTTAAAGTGATGCCTTTTGGTTTGACAAACGCTCCAGCAACATTTTGTACTAATCAGGTGCTTCACGGGTTCTTAGATGATTTTATGGTGGTGTACTTGGATGACATAGTAATCTACAGCGAGACATTAGAGGAACATGTCCAGCATGTGAGGCAAGTTTTTAATCGGCTACGAGAGAATGAACTTTATGCTAAACCGTCTAAATGCTCATTTGCTCAGACATCTATTAGTTTCTTGGGTCACATCATTGAACAAGGTAAAATCCGCATGGATTTGAAGAAGGTTACAGCCATCAAAGATTGGCAACCACCAAAAACCGTACATGATGTACGTTCATTTCTTGGGTTATGCAATTACTATCGAAGATTTGTGAAAAGCTACTCAGAAATTGCACTGCCACTTACTGAATTGACAAAGAAGGATAAGGATTGAGATTGGTTATCCCAATGCCAAGCTACTTTTGAAAGGTTGAAGAAGTCCATGTGGACGAACCCGGTTTTAGCCTTACCGGATATGGCTAAACCATTCGAAATTCATACGGATGCTTTAGATTTTGCCCTTGGTGGAGTCCTCATGCAAGAAGGACATCCGGTAGCATATGAGAGCCGGAAGTTAAACCAGACAGAACGTCGTTACTCGGCACATGAAAAGGAATTGTTAGCAGTTGTCCATTGTCTCAAAGGATGGCGTCACTATCTGCTTGGGTCTCCATTTATTGTGAAGACAGATAACACTGCAGTTAGTCACTTCATGTCCCAACCAAAACTATTAAACAAACAGGCTCGTTGGCAGGAATTCCTTTCAGAGTTCAATTTTATGTTAGAGTATCGTCCTGGCTCTAGTAATCATGTTGCCGATGCTCTTAGTCGACGGGTCGATTTAGCTGCCATTTGCTCTGTAGCTGCTCTTTCAGGGAGCGCAGTCTCCATGAACACTAGAGACCAAATTTGGGCACTTATGGAGAAGGACCCGGCTACCCAATATTTGGTCGACCTTATCAAGCAGGGTAAAACTCGACAGTTTTGGCTCGATGGGGAACTAATGAAGACAAAGGGAGACCGCCTATATGTTCCTAAGGCCGGAGATCTGAGGAAATCACTAATTATGGAATGCCACGACACAATTTGGACAGGGCATCCCGGAGAGGAACGCACTTGTGCACTACTACAACGTGCATACTACTGGCCTCAAATACGGGACGACATTGCAACATATGTAAAAACTTGTCTTATTTGTCAGCAAGATAAGGCAGATCATCAGAAAAAGGCGGGCTTGCTGGAGCCCCTTTCCGTCCCAACCCGGCCATTCAAAAGTGTATCGATGGACTACATTATTGGGCTGCCAAAAGTTGAGGATTTTGGCACTATCATTGTCATGGTGGACCGTTTATCAAAATATGCAACTTTCATTGTAGCGCCTAAGTATGTATCTGTGGAAGAGACAGCTCAACTTTTCTTCAAGCATATTGTCAAATACTGGGGGCTGCCTAAGGACATCGTCAGTGATCGAGATCCTCGTTTCACTGGCATATTTTGGACTGAGTTGTTCAAACTTCTTGGTTCAACTTTGAGTATGAGTTCTAGTTTTCACCCACAATCTGACGGACAAATGGAACGCTTCAATTCTATGCTAGAAGAATATTTTCGGCACTTTATCTCTACTTCGCAGAAAAACTGGGTAAAACTTTTGGATGCGGCCCAAATTTGCTTCAATGCCCAAAAGAGATCTTCTACCAATAAGAGTCCTTTTGAGATTGTTACTGGCCAGCAACCGCTACTTCCTCATACAGTAGATATTGAACGAAGTACCAAGTCCCCTCAAGCAAAGAACTTTTCTCAAGGGTGGAAACGAAATATTGAAATTGCTCGGAGTTATCTTGAGAAAGCTCAAAAACGGTATAAAAAGGCTGCAGACCTAAAGCTCCGTTTCATTGAATTTAATGTTGGAGATCTGGTAATGGTTAAGCTTCCCGACAGAAATGTTTACAAACCAACAAGAGGGAAAGACTCAAGATTGTCGCCAAAATACATCGGACCATTACTCATCGTGAAGAGGATTGGAAGAGTTGCATACAGAGTTGAACTCCCTTCATGGTGTAAAATTCACAAGGTCCTTCATGTTAGTATGTTGAAGCCATACTTTGCGGATAAAGAGGACGCATCTAGAAATGAGCCAAAGCGACCTGTATTTGAACTGAAGAAAGCTGGAAAGAAGGTTTCTGAAGCTATTCTTGACCATCGAATCACTCGAGCTTCTAGAAAAGATCATCAGGAGTACTTGGTTAAATGGATGGGATGCAGCAGCGAGGAGAATACTTGGGAAATAAGAAAAGATCTCGGAGCCTTCAAATCATTAATTGAAGCATATCATGCATTGATGGCACCGAGAATGTCGCCAAAACAAATGAGGGAGAATGTCAAGGACCGCAGCTTTACTTAGCCCCTTGACACAATCGTAGCCGCAATTTGCCCAACTTTGGCCGCACATAGTAAATATTACTTCAAGTTTGAGTTGTAATTTTCTTTTCATTGTAATAGTTATTTCAGTTGTAAAATAACTCTGATATTGGTAATCGTTTAGTATGATTCCTCGTCTTTTAAACATCTAATCCCGTCACTTGGGTTTTTGTTCAGAATGCTATTATAGGGGGTATTAGTCATTCAAAAATCTTTCAAGCTCACTGGTGTCCGCCCTCTGCACTAGCCTTTGTAATTTTCTGCTTTCATCAATTGTAATGTTCGATTTTCATCAATCAATCTTCAATTTACTTTCAATGTATTCAAATTCTCTATTGTAAGCTTTCTACAAAATTGCAATCAAATTTTCTTTCGTCCTGACGTGACCGAGAAAAGGCTGAAGGTAGTCTAGCGGAGCAAACTACTGTCGCACGGTGTCCCTTTCTGTGCCAAGAAGAAAGGCACCCCGTGAAACCTTGTGCTGCAAGTTCTGGTCAACTCATGTATCCTATAAATAAGGGAAGACTAATAGACTATAGCCTCCTTGCAATTGGTTGGTTTTTGTACCATTTTTCTCCGAGAATGAAAATATGCATTTAAATATATTGCGTGTCATGCAATGTGAAATCTTTTGTACTTCAATTATTTGGATTGGAAGCATGCAGTTTTAAAAGTGTTAAGAGTGAATGCCAAAATGATAAGATTAAAGGCAACATGTTCATCATGGAAAACTAAGCAGCATGGTTCTCAGCAGTAAGGTTTAGGCCATTAAGTTTGTTCATGAAATGTGATATAGGATAACAACTGGCTCCTTCGTGAATAGGCTTAGTGAATTTTATCATGGGTAAATTTCTAGTGACTTTAAGTCGAGATCTAGACATTTCAAAAATCCTCACAACGTGGTTTCTCCTCTTAATCTTGTATGAGAAAAACATTAAAATAGCCAATTTTGCTCCATGTTCATGTTAGAAAACTATCTTTTTTATCAACCAATCACTTGCTGTGAACGGTTGATAAAATAGTTGTGACAGAATTGAAGCATGATTGTTCACGTTATCCATGAAGCACGAATATGAAAGTGGTAAATGATGTAATACAGAGACGTAGTATATAGATAGGATGGGACACTTCGGTTAAACTACTTTTGGATGTTTTTCTACTCTTTATGGGCTTGTTTGAGCCACATTATAGGGAAAAAAATAGTAAAGCTATTTGTAATCTTTCACTTACCCGTTTCTTTACACGCTGACGTGGATGGTGGGTTATAAAAATAGAATAAATGATTTAACTGTCTTGATCATGGGTTTAGGGGGATCCATTTCAAAAGACTTTGGCTGAAATTTAACTTTTCCATTCAAATCTTGCGTGAATTCATTTTCTTCATCTTTGCCCGCGAAAGTGCTACTCTTCTCTTTGCCGCAATTTACGGAGTGCCATATTTTGTTGATAAAGGGAAAATTATCCAACACGGGGTTCATTCCTCTTGGCCGAAAGCAATGTGCATTCAAAATATGGGTCAATTTCTTCACTAATTTCTCTCGGCTGCGAGTTCTCTTCGTTGCGATTGGCGTTGCTTGAAATATCCAACATTGGGTTCATTTTGGAAGCAAACTAGAAGTCAAAATCTGGTTTTATTGGAAGAGATGACGGACAAAGGTATTCCCCTTTCCCATTTTAGTTTGATACTGGTTTAAGGTTTAGGGACAAAGGTATACTCTGTGAGATGAAAGTGTAATCATAAAAACCTCCTTTTTTTGTTTTGTTTGGAGTAAATCCTTGTTAAATTGAGTCTCAAAATAGAAATAGGTACACATGGGAAAGCTCCTCCTTCACAAACTACATAAAGTAACGTGTAAGAAAAGTGCAAGAATTTATGGGTTCACTAATTTCTCGGAAATTAGAATTATGGGTTCAAATTTCTCAGAAATTCTCATTTTACCTAGAATTATGGATTCACTAAAAACCCAGCAACCACATTTTTTTTGATGAAAAACATATTCAACCTTCACATAATATGCAATGTTGAAGACTAAATTAGTTAGCCTAACCTTTAAAATTCACTTCTTTTAGGCTATCGAGCCAACTCGATCATATGTGTGTATAGATGTCCCTTCAAAATCCCCGCATGGCTTGGAATTTAACAATTAGCATTGGTCATTAGTCTTAATCAAATCCTAATTATCTTATAGATAGTTTGTCGGCAAAAATGGGCCCTTAATGATCTTCCAAAACTTTCTGTCTCATTTAAATAAAATTTTCCATAAAACCTACCATTGATGTTGGTTATTGATCGTTGAATATATTCTCTGTGTATTATTTAATTTAACAATTGAGTTTGAATTTTAATAGGTCCTCTTGTCCGCACATGAAATTCATGTATTTTTCGTTAAAATGTCCAATACAAGCATAATTCTTATAAATGACATATAGCTAGACTAATGTTTAAAGTTCAAATATTCTTTATAGTTGAATTAGTGGTAAAAATAAAAAATAAAATGAAACAAATGTATGCGTGTTATTTATTATTATTATTTTTTGAAAATGGATTTAATTTTCTGATTTTTTTATTTTTTATTTTATTTATTTTTTTAATACTTAAAATCGGATATGTTCTTAATTTTTCAAGTGAAGTCGGTTTGTCCAGTCCAAATTAATGTAATATATCAAATTATTTATCTAAGAATTATGGGATCACTAAAAACCCAGCCACCAAAAATTTATCTTATTAACAATAGAGAAAAGGCCACGAAATTAAAGTTGTAGTATCCAGAAAGCGCAAGAATGTTAATAATCTGCATTAAAAGGAAGATTTATATGTATTTCAAGTGTGTTGCTTACAATATTTTGTTTTTTTTTTTGTCGCAGCGAAAGGAATTTCGGAAGAGGTAGTCAACGATATCTTGTTAGAATCAGATAACGAGAAGATGTTGGAAAGTGTGAATGTAGTGGATGATGGAATTGTAGGACTAGATGGTATGATTGTGCCCGAAGTAGGTATGAAGTTTAGCAATGAAAAAGAAATGTTTGATTTTTACAAACGATATACGTGCAACATAGGCTTTTCAATTAGGAAAATAAATTCGCGAAAGGATGATGATGGAATTGTAAGATATATTGTGTTTACATGTAGCCGTGAAGGACGTAGAAGTAGTTACACAAGCTGTTCTATGAAGCCGCAAGCTACCATTCAAATGGGTTGTAAAGCTAGTTTGGGTTGTAAAGCTAGTTTGACTGCATCACTAGATGCGTGCAGAGTATGAAAAATTAACATAGTCAATCTCACTCACAATCATAAAACCAGCCCTTCGAAGTCCAGGTTGTATCGTTGCAACCGAGAATTGAGTGCCCATGTCAAACGACGGCTTGAAGTGAATGACATGGCAGGGATTCCTTTGCATAAAAGTTACAATTCAACGGTTGTAGAAGCAGGGGGTATGAGAATATGACTTGCATCGAAAAGGATTGTCAAAATTATGTTGAACAAGTAAGACGGTTAAGACTGGGAGAAGGAGATGTCGCAGCAATTCAGTTATACATTTCGAACATGCAAGCAAGGTGCTCAGATTTTTTCTTTAGTATGGATTTAGATGAAGAGTCGCGGTTAAGGAATATTTTCTGGGCAGATAATAGGAGTAGGTTGGCATATAAGGAGTTTGGGGATGTTGTGACATTCGATTCCACATACCTAACTAACAAGTATGACATGCCATTTGAGCCTTTTGTTGGAGTTAATCATCATGGGTAGTCAATACTCCTTGTTTGTGATTTGTTGTCGAACGAAAATACAGAAACATTTGTGTGGCTTTTCAAGACTTGGTTTCAGTGTATGCATGAACAAGCTCCCCTTGGTATTATTATCGATCAAGACAGGGCCATGTAGAATGCAATTCAGATCGTGTTCCCAAACATAAAACTTAGATGATGTTTGTGGCACATATTGAAGAAGTTGCCAGAGAAGTTTGGACACCACATCAATAAGGGTGAAATCTTTTCTACCATACACGTACTAGTGTATGATGTTGAAATCATTGACGAATTTGAAGAGGGTTGGAGTGCGATGATAGAGAAGTATAACTTGCATGACAATGATTGGTTGTAAGGATTGTATTCGAACAGGGGCCGTTGGGTACCTTGCTATTTGAAATGTATGTTCTGGGCTGGAATGTCAACTACTCAGCGCAGTGAGAGCATGAATGCATTCTTTGATGGGTATGTGCACTCTAAGACATCGCTGAAGCAATTTGTCAAACAATATGAGCGAGCTTTGAGGAATAAGATGGAGAAGGAGTTCTAGGCAGATTTCAAATCTTACTCACAAATGGTTCCATGTGTAATGAAATACGAGCTAGAGAAGCAATTTCAACTAGTTTATACCATCTCAAAATTTAGAAAAGTTTAGGATGAGTTCATTGGGAAGGTCTACCGCGATCTCATATCTTCGTCAAGGTGCTTTTCAGGGACGAGGTATGAGGTATTGAAGATATCATACTTGACGATCGAGTGAAGAAAAAGAGCTATTATGTCACTTTTCAAAAAGAGAAATGTGAAATAGTATGAAGTTGTCACCTCTTCGAGTTTCGAGGAATTATTTGTAAGCATGCGATCGTTGTACTTATCCGTAATAACATCTCCTCACTGCCTGACTCCTATATATTACGGAGATGGAGAAGAGATGTGAGTAGGGTCCACACCAAGGTCGCAGCCAACTACGATGGTTTGAGTAGCAGTCCAGCTCAGTTGAGATATGAAAAATTGTGTCAATCATTTGCTTCTTTTGCGAACTTGGTAGTAGAGGATGATGAGGGAAGCCGTCAGGTAATGGATTGAATAGATTGCAAAGAACGAACAATCAACATGACGAGGTCGATTGGTGGAAGTAATAACTTATCACAGCAGACTTTTCAGACAGTGTTGGATGATAGAGCATCACAGCACTCTGTCAAAGGAAGTGTACAAGACCCGAAATGCTCAAACAGAAAAGGCGTACCAAAGAAACTCTGAAGAAAAAGCGATCTGGATTCGAATTCCAGTAAAGTAAAGGTATGTTTGCAATTTATTTTGTTTTGTAAGAAAATGATTAGTGGTAGTAATTATTTATCTGTTATACAGTCCTGTCCAACTTCAGTTAAGGAAAGAAGAACTAAGGCAGGCCCAAGTTAACTAGGAGAAGTTGAATCGATCTCATACTCCATGCAGGCACCAGTCTCGTATTCACAACTCCTGATGGTTCGTCTCTTTCCATTGATAATTGAATATGATTTTCACTTTTTAGTTACGTTATAATATGGTGAATATGGTGCAGGATGCTGGCGAAAGTCATGAATTTACACAACAACAAATGTCTCCCAATTTCATTCCATTGGATCTGACAAATGCTATGTTGTATAGTCCAGGTAATGATATGGTTTCACTCCATTATTTATTTAAGTAATACTTCATTTGCGTAATAACTTTGATTATTTCACAGTTGGAAATGCAATGCCTAATTACTATCCACATGTACCTCACCGAATTGGACTGAACTTGTGATGCTAGATGAAGAGAAATGGCTTATGGTCTATGGCTCGTTCGAGCACAACATTCGCAGAACTGATCAGTGTTGGTTTGAACTTTGGATTGAACATTATTGTCATAATTAAGGCTTTGGAATATTGGATGATCTTGTTCTTAATTATGTATCCACAAATACTTGATCCAAAATGTAGTACTGGTTTGCTTGCTTAGAGTTCTATGATTCACTTGTTTTGTTGGCTAACTGAAATTAATATTTTGCTGAGAAAAAATGGAGATTGTATCAATTTGATGGTCCGCATCATGTATTTTCTGTTCTTTAGTTCATTTTGTTTCCTATTTCATCCACTTGCTTAGCAATATTGTAGTTAATAATTAAATGTTTGTGACCAATATTAATTGTGTTTGTATGTTACATATCTTGTGATTAAGGATAATTCAAGCCTCTTTATGGGAATCCTCATTTGAAACATGATGGCTACTTATAGTAATGGACTGGGAATCACATGTAAGTGCTTGTTTGGGAAAGTTTATAACTTGACTTTAATTTTGTAATAGGGTCAATTTCTCTAACTTGTTTAGGAACTGGCTCATTTTCCATATGTAAGATTGTATGGTTAAAAGAGAATAAAAGCCACAGGAGAAGGGAGAACAGTGGTTTGAACATTCCTTAGATGCAAAACCCCATGGAAGATGCGGCAAAAAATTAGCATCTATAGACCAAGTTGCTTATTTTTGTTTCTTTTGCTATTTTTCGACAATCTACTTATAGAGAAAAAAGGAACCTCTCAACTATCTTAGATCTCATCAACTATTTGATATTGCTCTTCAATATTGACATCTCTGCTTGTTGCTATTCATTGTTGCCTAATTCGAACGGGCACAAAGTAGTCTCTTTAGGACAAACATGACAGATTGTTTTTAATAGTAAATACATATATTGCATAATTTCAGTTCGTTTGTAGAATATAAGGTTGTTGTCCAGATAGTCCTGTGCTAGAACAATGTGAAATCTATGTGTGACATTAACAATCACAAGGGAAGTAAGTCTCATTTGTAACTTCAAGATCTTTATTTAACAGAAAAAAATTAAATTTATATCTGAGCTTGAATGCTGTGATTGTATGAGGGTTATAGGAAGAGACTGGGAGTCGTTAACACAAAGGAAAAAACTCTACAATGTAAACACTAACATCGTCAACATAGCGACTCGAACATCAAAAGCGAATATATTACAATGACTTCTTCAGTTCAGGTACAGGACATACTACACATCAATTGCACATAACAGAATACATCAACTATACTAATCACTTATTCAGTTAACCACTAGTCATGCTGGCCCCTTCCCTTTTACATCCACTTCCGCACTTTCGTTCGCATTCCTTATTGTCACATTTAAAGAAATCTCAATGTTTCACTCCTCAGAGACCACGTGACAAAGAGACTGGATGCAAGAGAACTGCTGAACATCTTTAAGTGCTGCATGATTATTCGAGTTAGCAGTAACATTACTTGACCCACTGCTTGATTCTCCCTCGTCGACCCATGCCCAATATTTACAGTTAGCACTGCTGCAGTCGAACAATCTTCCCTTGTTCTTTGTCTCCCTCTCGACCTCGAAACACTTCACAAATCGACATTTACACAAGGGGCATCGCCTTTTGTTTGGGCAATCCGCAAACAAGTGATCCTTCTCTCTACAGTTATGACAAAGTTCGGAGTTCTTTCCCGACATGCTACACACAAACGACACATATATTACACTACGTTAAACAACTAAACAACATTTTTAACCCAAGTTCTTTCTTTTACTAATCTTGTTACCTGGTTGCCAAATAACATCAGCACAAATGAAGGATTGAGCATTCATAACTATAAGCATGTTTGGCTATGCTTAAAAATCTTTCTTATAAGTAGCAAAAACTAAATTTAAAACCAAACATAAATGTCAAGAACCATATCAACAGTATATTAAACATTCGGAATCTGTTCACTTTAACGTAATTTGTGCCTACGTATATAATTCAAAACTAGTAATGATAACACAATTTAATTCAAACAGCAAACAGAGATATTCCCATTATGAATTCAACACTGGGTTAACATAATTATAATTCAGAACCTCTATTACTTTAAAATTTAACACAATTTAACAGCAAATCGTCTAATTCAACACTTATATCTTCACAGCCTTTGGCAGTAACATAGGAGTTAGAAATGACAACAAACAAATGCAAGTTGAAATCAACAATTTCAGACAGAGATATTCTGACTATACTAAGTCCAAATAGAGTTCAAATGTCCCATTGCCTATCCCTAACCACACATAAGATTCCAATGCCAACGATGCCCAGATTATCATATATTTGAAATTTGTCGTTCCCACATTCATAACAAGTCGTCGACTCTCCGACCAAGTATTCGGGCAAAGCGTGCCAGGGTAATATTTAAAATTACTAATTTGGTAGTGAAATAAGAACGATTAAATATTTATATAAAATGATCTCCTTTTAGTCGTCATGATGTCCTAATTGCTTCATTATCACATAAAGTATAAGAAATGTACCTTCAGGGTTCTGCAAATGATCGTGAAGTGAAGAGGCGAAACTGAAATTTGACGAAATAGAGGCGAGACTGGAATCCCTAGAGTTGAAAATTTTGCTAGAGAAGAAGGCCTCAGTGACGGGCGATTCTGCTGCGTACGATGCTTATATCTTGTGGCTAAAAATTATGGTGGAGTGTAGCCTTAGATCTTCTTGCATGAGTTGATTCGTGAGAGAGGTTTTCTGCATTTGGGGTAAGGCAAGGCAACTGAGAGTAAAATAGCGGTAGGGCTTTTTGCATTTGGGGCAAGGCAAGGCAACTGAGAGTGAAATAGCCGTAGGGTTTCTTCAATTTGGGCCGGTTCAAGAGACTTGACCCATTCATTTATTTTTTTGGCCACGTCAGCGTGTAAACTAGCAAGTCAAGCGACGTGTATGTTTAATGGGATTGGGGAAAAAATGCATTATTGATGTCAAATCAATGGGAAATGTGTGGTTAAAAATAAAAGAAAATTTTAGATTTGTGTGTAATATTATTTTATTGAAGAATGTGTGGTTGAAATGATGTCAAATCACTCTTGAAGAATGTATTTTTTTGAAAATAATGTGGCTCAAATAGGGGCTATATATATATATATTTTTTTTTTTTTCAATAAACACTATGCTCCTTTTTTTGTATGTGAATTTGTCAATCAAGCTTTCCTTGGTACTTTTGTCTCTTTATTTCGAACATGAGAAAACTAGACAAGCAGATAATTTGGAAAGAATCATACTATTGCTTCTTGATTTCAACCATTTGTATCCTAAACAATCGTCCAAAACTAGAAAGAAAAAGGGGTAACCCTTGTATCCATCAATTAGATGAACTACTACTTACTTTTCCTTATTGGATTTAGAAATGCACATATTTTTTGTAGATAAATGTGGTGACTCAGGAAAATAAACTTCATTTGCCGCTTGCTTCCTCACTCTTAATAGGGCTTGCACCTTTTATGCTTGTGAATCTCTTAGAACTAATCTACATAAGAAAAACATGAATGAGAATACTCCTTTGTAACAATCCAAAAGATGTAGTCTTTAAATCAGAAACATGGTTTCATACCTAAGCAATTCCATAAAAAAATTTGCAATTGGAGAGTTATTGAGAAGATAAGTCATCAAATGGTTTCATGGCATTAAGATTCAAAGAAAACTTTGCAATAGAAAATTTGATGCATTGAAAATAAATTGTTATTAATTCATGAAAGCAAAAAATTACATTTGTTGGTGCAACGAGCAAACACTAGTGAGGTTTAAAGACTTTTGAATACCTATTACCCTCTATAATAACTAAAGTAATAAAAACCTACATGAAAGGAATAGAGTTTTAAAAGACATGAAGCATATTCAACGTTTACAAATAGTAGAGTAATTTTACAATTGATAGGAAATTACAACTTAAATTAATAGTTACAAAGTGTGGTCAAAGTTAGACAAATTGCAGTTGCGGGTGGATCAAGGACTAAGTATAGCTACGGTTCTTGACATTCTCCTTAATTTAATTTGGCGACACCCTTGATGCCATTAATGAATGATATGCTTCAATTAGAGGTTTGAAGGCTCAAGATCTTTTGCTCTTTCCCAAACATTCTCTTCAGTGCTACATTCACTCCATTTAACCAAGTATTCTTGAGGATCCTTACTGGAAGCTTGGGTAATTTGGTCGTCCTAGTAGCTTTATCTGTTGGGTTGTGTGCCCATATAGTATAATTTTGCTGATATAAAAATAACAATATTTTTTATATGGAATAAAATTATGTTTATTTATTGCATTTATTTATTATTGAGCATGCGAAATTAAAGTGCCTGTGATCACTTATCATAATATGAGTTGGGTACTTGCGTTGAAAAGTACAGTATGATACAACTTATAATTTGATGATAAATAATTTGTTCACAATCTATGTATAAGAGTTGGCACCTTATATTGGAAGGTTGTAGTGTCGGCCAATTCACTATTCGGGTTCGTGATTTGTCCTCATCACAGAAATAGTTAAGGGTAACACTAGTACACTTGGAGTGTATTGAACAGACCGCGTGTCGGATTTAATTCTATAGCTTGACCGTGCAGAGAATTAACTGCTGTATATTTCATCTGAATCACTTGACAAGATTATGCATATCTTTTCGCGTTTTAATTGTTCTTTGATTCAGCAATGGGTGAGATCAATTTGATTGGTCAAATATCTCGATGAGTTAGGAACTTGAGAATGAATGGAGTATAAAACATGAATTCGTATCGGGAACCGTCACCTTGGAAAATGGGTAGAGTGACTACTTAAGTATTTTCTGTTGAATGGTTAAAATTTGAGCTCAGTGTTTAATGACGGATAAATTTTGACATCTGTGATTTGTTTACAGGATCGTTGAAGAAAATGAAACTTAAGTTAGTGAGAATAATTCGAGTGGCAAAACGGTCATTTATGCTCATAGCTAATTATCGGATATCGGACGGGGATAAAATACATATACGGCAGGTCAGAGAAAAGTATCACAGATTTATTGACTTCTGTGATTTTATATATTCCAAGAGTTCAGTTTTTTACCTTTAATGAAAAAAGCAAAGACTAATAATTAGATTGGGTGGTTTAGGGTTGACTAGACAGGATCTAATTATTGGAGCTTGCATAATATATGCCCGATCAAGTCCTTATGGTAGCTCTATAAAGTATTGAAACTTAATTACGATAATTATGATAGTTTTGGGCTTAATTATAATTACAATAAAGTTTTGTACTTGGTTGTAATTACTATGAAAGTTATAAACTTAATTGTAATTGTAATTGAAGTTCTAGGACTACACATGCAATTAAATGTGAACTAATTAGAATTGAACTTAAATTAGAACTCCTACTTGAGTTTTAATTAGAACTCTTGTTTTAATGTGAAATTATAATTGTACTAGAATTGTATCATCTTTTTCTCTATAAATAGAGACTAGATGGACAGACAAATTCTACAACATTCACAATTCTATAAGATTCAAATTTAGGGGGAAAAAAAGGGAGAGAAATTTTTTTATTTTCTTGTTGTCCAAAATTAAAGAATTAGTTTCTGAATTAATTGAAAGAAGGTACTCACAAAACGGTGTAGTCTTTGCGTTCGAGAATACCATAGAAGGATTGAAGGTTTGAAACACCAAGATACTTACAATTAAAGGAGACGAAAGTTTGTAGATTAGAGTTAATTCAAGGTTGATCATTAAACTTATGTAAAAGATTCAAATCCTTTAATTTTGTTATAACATACATGTGAACATCTAGATGATCTTGCTTATTTAATTAAAGAAAATTTTAATTTATGATTAATTCCGCTTTCGCATTCCAACATTAGCAACCTTCTTTCCCGCTTTCTTCAATTCGAACACGGGTTGCTTTGACTTATCTCTGGATGCATTCTCCTTATTTGCAAAATATGGTTTGAGTACACTGACATGAAGGACATTTTGTATTTCACACAATCAAAGGAGTCATACTTTGTACGCGACTTTTCCAATCCCCTTCACGATGGCTAACAACCTAATATTTTGGCACTAATCTTGAATATTTCCCTTTTGTTGGTTTATAACAATATCTATCGGGAAGTTTAACCATCACTAGATCTCCACTATTGAATTCATGGAAATGTTTGTACCATTTCTGAGCTTCCTCAAAATAGTTTTGAGCAATTTCAATATTCTCTTTCGACTCATGAGAGGGGTTTTTCGCTTGAGGGGACTTGGTACTTTGATCAATATTCAAAATATGAGGAAGTAATGGTTGCTGGCAAGTCACAATCTCAAAAGGACTTTTATTCATAAAAGAGCTATTTTGGGCATTGAAGTAAATCAGAGTCGCATCCAAAAGTTTTGTCAAAATTTTCTACAAATTATAGATAAAGTGCCGAAGATATTCCTCCAGCATAGAAGTGAAGCGCTTCGTTTGTCCTTTACATTGTGGGTGAAAACTAGAACTCATGCTCAAAGTCGAACTAAGAAGTTTGAACAACTTAGTCCAAAATATGCCAGTCACTGACGATGTCCTTAGGCTGCCCCAGTATTTGACAATATGTTTAAAGAAGAGTTGAGCAGTTCTTCAACAGATACATACTTAGACATTACTATGAAAGTTGCATACTTTGATAAACGGTCTACCATGACGATGATAGGGCCAAAATTCTCAACTTTTAGCAATCTAATAATGTAGTCCATTGATATACTCTCAAATGGCCTGGTTGGGATGGAAAGAGGCTCTAGCAAGTTTACCTTTTTCTAATGATCTGCCTTATTCTACTGACATACAAGTTAAGTATTCACATGAGTTGCAATTTTATCCTGAATTTGTAGCCAATAGTATACATGTTTTAATAGTGTACCAGTGTGTTCCTTTCCAGGATGCCCAGCCTAAAGTGTGTGGCTTTCCATAATTAACAATTTTCTCAAAGCCTCACCCTTATAAACATATAGACGATTTCGTTTTGTCATCACTAGACCCCCATCTAGCCAGAAATGTCGAGTCTTGCCCTACTTAATAAAGTAGACCAAATATTGTGTTGTTAGGTCCTTCTCCAAATGTGCTCGAATATCTTGTATTTGTAGTAACTTTGCTCCCTGAAAGAGTGATCATTGTGTAAATGTTAGCCAAGTCAGCCCGCCGACTAAGAGCATCGGCAACTTGATTATTGGAATTGGGATGATACTCTAACAAAAAGTTGAACTCAGAAAAAAGCTTCTGCCAATGAGCTTGCTTACTCGATAGTTTTGGTTATGACATGAAATGACTAACCATAGTATTATCAGTGTTCACGATGAATGGAGACCTCCTAAGTGAGTAGTGACATAATGAACTAATGCCAAGAGATTCTTTTCATACTCTGATTAATAGGGTTTGGCATTATTCAGCTATTGACTTTCATAAGTGATCGGATGCCCTTCTTGCATGAGGATTTCTCTGAGAGCAAAATTTGAAGCATTCATCTAAACATCAAATGGTTCAATCATATCCAGTAAGGCCAACATCGGATTTGTCCACATAGACTTCTTCAGTTCTCAAGAGCGGCTTGGCATTGTGCTAACCAATAGCTAGCTTTTTTCTTCTTTGTTATTTTGGTCAGCGTTAATGTAATTTCAAAGTATCCTTTTCACAAATCTTTGATAGTAATTGCATAAACTAAGAAGCGAGCACATATCATGTATGTTCTTTGGTGATTGCCAATCCTTGATTGTTGTGACCTTCTTCGAATTTATACAGACTTTTCCTTACTCAACGATGTGACCCAAGAATGAGCACTTAGAGAGTTTAACATAAAGTTCATTCTCTTGCAACCGATTAAGAACTTTCCTTCACCTGTTGCATATGTTCCTCTAAGTTCTAGCAATAGATGAGATGTCATCGAAGTACATTGCCACAGAGTCATCTAGAAACCCGTGAAGTGCCTAATTCATCATCGTATAGAACGATGCAGGAGCATTTGTTAGGCCAATAGGTTTGACTTTGAATTCGAAAGCTCTGTATCTAGTTACCACAGTAGTCTTTGATTCATCTCATTCTTGATCTGAACTTGCTAGTATCCTGACCTAAGGTTAATCTTTGTATAGTACTTCACCCTGCTTAGTCGATCGAAGCAATCCTATACAAGCGGAATGGGGTTTAGCTATTTTTTACAGTAATCTTATTTTAGGGCTTGATAGTCACAACACATTTAGACATAACCATCACAACACATTCCGACATAACCATTATTCTTTTTCTAAAATAAAATAGAAGCTCCATATGGTGACTTCACAGGTACGATAATCCCGCTTTCCAATATTTCTCCCAATTGTTTCCTACGCTCTTCAAGCTCAAGCTGAGATATCCTATAGGGTGTCTTGGTAGGAGATTTGGCATTTGGAATAAGCTCAATCTCCTTGGTAATTCATTAGGCATGATATCCTTAAATTCCTGGATAAGCCTCTTGACAAGATTCGAAATAGGACCAATTGCCTCTTCAATCTCCTCTGATCAAGAGAGCACAAAAAATAGGGTTCATTCCTCTTGAAACCCATATTAAATTGCATCTCTAAGATGTTATTTTGACCCATCCTTCTAGCTTATATGGGAGATAAGACATGACTTACTAATCATCATCATTAATGAATTAGAGTATGACAACACTATCGTCTCTGTATCTTGAAGAATATCCAATCCTAGAATAAGTTTGAGTCATCCATTTGAACCATAGTTAAATTAGTCATTCATTCAAAAGGACTAGCCTCAATTAATAAAGTTTTGGTTACTCCAGCAATCGGTTGAGCAGCTGAGCTAATTGCTTCAACTTTTCCCTTCTCTTTCTCCAGAACAATTTTGAGGTGCTTTACTTCGGTACTTGCAAGATAGTTGTGGGTAGCTCCAGTATCCATCATGGCCCTGATTGGCTTTCCATTGATCTTTACTTCGATATAAGAATGACTGACCAAAAGGGGAGTGAATTGGTTATCTAAAACTTTTTTGAGAACAAGTGCAAATTTTAACTCAATTAGCAAATAAGATAATAAGCAAGTAAGATAATACGGAAATAACAAAAGAAAAAGAAAAGAAGGTGCAAACGATATGTTATGGAGGTTCGATCCAATCAACGATTTACATCCCCCGTTACAAGCTCTCCATCACGAGCAATGCCTTTTTCACTATTGTTGATTAACTTGTGGTGCAATCTAATCTTTATAAGGCTTCCGATGACTTACAATCAAGGAGCACCGATCTTTTGACAATGTTGAGCTTTCAGGGACCTCAACATGACCCACAATCAATAACAAGAAAATGAAAAGTTACAAGTAAAAGCTTCTCTTTTAATAAATGATATGAACTCAATTAAGTATCAAGAGAGAAGTAGGTACAACACTTTAATAGATTGCAAATAGTATAGCTCTAGTGTTGGTGAAAAACTTTAATTGAGATAAATGATTTTTGTAAGTTGTTGATCACTCAAAAGCTTTTCAAAAATTAAATGATTTGGTCTTTTATAAATTGAAAACTAAGGTAGAAAAATCAATAAATGCTTTACTTTAATACTCAAGAATTGTTGTTTTAAATGTAGTAGAAAATGGGGTATTTATAGCCATCAAACGGTCAAAAAATCAGTCCATTCCAACAAGAGATCTAGATGGGTAACTAGTCGTTTGAAAAATGGTCAATAAAGTGACCATTGGAGGTTCATCCAGACGTCCACACAACCCCATCCAGACCTCGGATGGGCAAAAATGTGCCCCTCCGGACTTTCTCCTTTGTGATGAAATTTTCATGCAAGTACTTGAAGGATTTTCTCATTTATTGTATAGATAAGTATTTTGTGAATATATAATCTTGAAAATCGAGATACTTATCTTTTGAAAATAATTTTTATGCAAGTATTGTTTGTTGTGAAAGTGTCTCGTGCATAAAAATTGTTTGAGCTATAATCAATACGAAATATTAAAGTGTTTTACCTTTACATTTGAGTATATAAAAACACATCTAGTAAAAGTCTTCTATCTCTTCTTCAAATGCGATTTTTGATGGTTCTTGATCTTGATTCTTGTGTCTTCATTGCTAGTTTCGCTATAAACACTATCAACACTTAAATCCAATTTGTTAGAATTAAACGTAATTTATTTGTAATAATCAAAACGAAAAGTCAACCATTAGGTCAACAATTTCCCCTTTTTATTATGACAAACAAGATGATTTGCAATATAAGAATTTAATAAATTGAATTTGGACAAGGAATGTAAATATTACAAATATTTTCCCCTATCAATATGCATAAAAATTTTAAGTTCTCCCAGTGTTGGATAATCATCTTCTTATCTTCTCCCTTTTGTCATAAGAAAAAAAATAAAATTTATAAAGAAGTCAATCATGCATAAAGAAATTAACCATCCATAGCATACCATACAGTTACGCAAAAGTTCGAAAGTAGAAATTTATAGTTTGATAAACAAGAGTTACTAAGGCATCTAATAACTGAAATGTGATAACGAAGCTACGGTGCCGGATGAGTGAAGAGAGTGTAAAAATCCATGAAGAAAGCAACCTGTTGTGCCTGTATCTCAATATGTCGTTGCTGTGTCTCGATTTGTCGGTCATGGATAACGGTCTGCTGCGTCTGAATTTGGAGAGGAAGGCTGCTCATACGGTTGGCAGATGAGGTAAGTGAATCAACTCGCCCATGAAGAAGATTATATTGCTCTTTGGTGATCGTGAAATGACCTTCAAAAGGACGAGGTGCCCTCGAGCTGAGAATGTTGAATGTTGGAGTATGAGCATCAGGCTCGTCTTCGACCTCTTCTTCAAAAGGTAAGGTAGATGGACTGGAGGTAGGATCGAACCCTTTCGTATGAGCCACCCATTGTATTTTATCACAAAATGCACGTTGAACCTCGTTCCAATGACATTACATGTTTAATTAAACATGTACACATTACGATTTCAAAAGCTTTAATTCGTGATATTCTCGAACTCGAGCTTTGTGACTTAGAAGTGCTTTAGCATAAATCTTCACCTATCGTGGAAGGTTATGATCCTTCCTATGCTTGTCACCAAGTCACTGGGAAAGACTTCGAGAATATCATCAAACTAAGCACACATCAATTAACTCTTCCATGTAAGGTTTTGTAAAATATAGTTGCCCGTATATTTTTCCCCGAAAAGGACACCGAGATGAGGTTAATCACTTCGATTTGGACTCACTTGTCATTAGACGTCGTATTGATCTTCCTACTATTGCTATGGGACTTATGAAACTTGTGCATGCATCACAACACACTAAAGCCTTACCTTACGGATGTTTCTTACAAAATTTTAAACATTTTAACGTTTTCCTTGACAGCGAAGATTTTGTTAATTTATGCCCTACTTATACTATCAACATCCAAACACTAAAATGAATGAAAATAGTAAAGGAATTCATAAGGTGTGGGTAAACATGCTCTTCCATGGTAGCCACGGATACCCATCCTATATTTTGAAAGCATTCTTTGATGTGAAAAGCGGGTGTTTCAATTGTAAAATCAGCAAAATCAACATTCTTACCAATTAGAATAGGTGATTTTTCGAAAAGGTTCGGTGGCACCTCCAGATCCATTTCGTTATCCAATGGTGAAGGGGGGCGTTGTGCAATTCTTTTTGCTCATTTTCCTCGTTGAGATCTTGACATTGTTGAAAAATTGAAGGAATTTGATGAATTTTCAAGAATTTCAAAAAGCCCCAAAATATGAAGAGCAAAGGTTTTAATCTCTATAGCTAGAGCTAATGTTGATGAAGAAAAGTTCAATAGTATGATGGGTAGAGTGATTTTCTACCAAAAACAAAGACTTGGAGTGAAGATTTTCAAGAAAAATCGAAAGGGGACTTCGTGGTTTCGAATGGATTAAAGAGAAAAAAAAGTGAGGTTTGAAGCTTTAATACCATGGGTGGTTAGATTAAAGGAGGAATTAAGGATTTTGACAACAATTTTGGGATATTTCAAGTGAAGGTAGAGAGGAAAAAGTGAAGAAAAAATGAAAGAAAAGGGAAGACGGTCGCGATTGGAGACTGGACCGTCACAGATCTGGATGTCCGAATCACCATTCGTACATTTAGATAGATAGTGTTGCAAATACATTGCCAATTCAGACCGAGTTTGAGGTGTCCAGATGATATTTTCTTGGGTTAAAAATATAAAGATCACATAAGCAAGTTTTACGTGAAAAATATAAATTTATTTCATCGTGTTTTCATCGACAATTCCTAAATCTCTTCGAATATTAGAGAACCTATTGTGTGCTAGAGGTTTAGTAAAGACATCGGCTAATTGGTCATCGATTTTTATAAATTCTAACATGATATCTCCTTTTTGTGCATGGTCATAAAGAAAGTGGTGTTGAATTTCAATATGCTTAGTTGTGAATGCAAGACAGTATTTTTAGATAAATTGATTGCTCTATTGTTATCACACAAAATAGCACATGATCATAAGATAAGTGATAATCATAAAGAGTTTGTTTCATCCAAAGTGTTTATGTACAACAACTAGCGGTGGAAATGTATTCCGTCTCAGTAGTGGATAGCACAATGGAATTCCCTTTTTTGCTAGACCAAAACACAAGCGCAAAGCTTAGAAAGTCGTAATTTCCGCTAGTGCTTTTACAATCAACATTACATCTGGCCCAATCGACATCCGAATAACTAATTAAGTTAATGTGAGTGCCTTTTGTATACCAAAGTCCTAAGGTTCTAATTCTACTAAAATATCGAAAAATTCTTTTACAGCACATAAATGTGATTCCTTAGGATTAGATTGAAATCTAGCACATAAGCATACACTAAACATAATATTGGGTCTACGAGCAATTAAATAAAGAAGAGATCCGATCATACCTCGATATTTCGTGACATCAACTGGAGTGCCAAGCTCATCTTTCAAGCTTTAAAGACATACTCATTAGTGTTTTCGTAGGCTTAATGTCATGCATATCAAATTTTTTGAGCATGTCTAAAATTTACTTAAAATATTTGTAGAGCTAAAAATAATGTCGTCAACATAAATTTGAACAATAAACATATCCTCGTTATGAGATTTTAGGAAAAATGTAGTATCCGCTTTTTTGATTGAAAAATCATTTGAAAGAAGAAATTTGCTCAACTGTTCGTACCAAGCTCTTGGAGCTTGTTTCAAACCGTAAAGAGCTTTTCTAAACTTAGAAACATAATCTAGATACTTGTGATCTTTAAAACCTAGAGATTGCTCAACAAATACTTTTTCTTGAATAAATCCATTTAAAAATGCTTATTCCTTACCCTATGAGTATTTGTGAAATAACTCTGACGAGAAGAAAAAAGACGGCATTAAGAGACCCTCCTTGCCCAAGCCCTTTGATTTTATAGAAATAAAATAGTTAAATCGAAATATTTCATGACTTTATTGACCTGATCAGGAAAAAAGAAGTTCAAGGATAGTGGCTTTGAGTTCTTGACCCTTTGACTTAGGATTAGAAAGTTCTATTTCTCGATGGGGACAAGGAAGGGATATAACTCAGCAGTAGAGTGTCACCTTGACGTCGTCATCTGCTTGAGCCTTCAAAGATAAAGGTATATGAACAGCCATTTGATCCCCATCACATTATGTTCGATAAAAGTCAAAATGTGGAATTAACCTTTCTTTTGGAAAGAAATTATGTTTAAGTAAGCACAAATATGTCATGGTTACACTGATATAACTATCTGGTTTAGTTCATCAACCTGAATTCTGAATAAAAAAATAAAAATATATATATTCAACTCATTTAACTTTCTCACTAGAAAGAAAGGGTTCGGGTCCAAAGGTAATGATAATTGCCCTATGAAGACTCGCTTTCGCGACGGCTCCAGTAGGTTTCCTTAACGTGACTTGGAAGAAGGGTTTCTCTGTAGAGGAAAGGAATAACAATTTATTCCCATAGAAAATCTAGGAACAAGAAGTTTCTCTTCTATTTTTTTTTTTATTTTTTCCCTTAATCCTGCTTTATTCGTTACCGATTCTATCCGAGCTCTTGGAATTGGAATAAGTTCGGCAGCGAATCATGAAATCTTGATGATTTTCTCTATCTAATGAATGGGGATTTTGCTTTAAAATCGTCCGCCCTACACCCACCCTCGAGTATATTCTTCAACAAAAAAAGCCACATTAGATACAAAAACAAATTAAACAAATAGTTAAAGAGATAATTCAAAAGGCCCATAAGGATCAACATAAAGACGATTGAGCCGACTTGATATTTTGGTATTAAGGAGCAAGGTATTGTAATGTAGCAAAGAAATTCGCCGTTTCGACTACCACAATAGTGTACTCCATCGCCCCCCTTTCTTGTAAAGTAGTTACTACTAGAAGAACTTTTATTTATTTATTTATTTTTTGTCATTGTCACAATTCAATACTAAACAAGTCCGAACTAATTGAATATCTGTATCAGAAATTTCTCGAGTGCAAATGTTTCTTCAAAGTAAATACCTTCTTCTCGATTGCAATCTTGGGCCACTAATCTAGCCTTGTTATGCATAATTATTATATTTTCTTCTCTTTTGTTTCTAAAAAGCCATTTAATACCAATAATAGTTTGATGGTTTGGGACTTAGGTTTGGTCTAGCAACTAAGTCCCAAAAATGATTTCTTTCAAATTGATTTAATTCTTCTTGCATTGTTAGAATCCAAAACTCATCAAACTTGACTTCTTTGAAATTTTTAGGTTTGATTTGAGAAATAAATGCACAACTTCCGAGATTATTTTTATAAGAGGTTCTAGTAGTGATACCTTTCGATGGGTCACCTATGATAAGTTTTTTAGGATGAGATGGAGCAAACCTTCATTCTTTTGGTAGTGGAGGATCACTTTGTGCTTCAGTTTGTTTTTCTTTATTTGATTCATCTATTTCTTCTTCATTTGATGCCTCCTTGATTTGATCTTGAATCTTAATTTGTTCAAATGGAGCTTCCAAACCTACATCGTCATCACTATCTTTCTCTCGATCAAAAGAAATAGTTTCATCAAAAGTAACATGCATGGATTCTTCAACATCTAGAGTTTGTTTGTTAAAAATTCTATATGCTTTGCTAGTCGATGAATATCTTAGGAAAATTTCCACATCGAATTTTGAATCAAATTTTCCCAAATTGTCTTTTGTATTCAAAATAAACCATTTACATCCAAAAACTTTGAAATAGATAATGTTTGGAATTTTATTTTTCCAAAGTTCATAAGAAGTTTTAGTTTTCTTTTTACTTACTAAAACTCTATTGACAATGTAGCAAGTGAAGTTAACGGCCTCTGCCCAAAAATATTTTGGTAGACTATTTTCATTTAGAATGGTCCGAGCCATTTCTTGCAATGTACAACTCTTCCTTTCTACTAGACCATTTTGTTGAGAAGTTCTAGGAGTCGAAAAATTATGTTTATATCCATTTTCATTACAACAATCATCAAAACAACATTATCGAATTCTCCACCATGACTTCTAATGGTTGTAATTGAATAACCTTTTTCATTTTCAACTTTCTTACAAAAGCGTTTAATACCTTTTAAGGTTTCTTCTTTCAAACTTAAAAATATAATCCAAGTAAATTTGAATAATCGTCGACTATAACAAAGGCATAATAATTACCACCTAAGTTAACGGTCCTAGAAGGTCCAAAAAGATCCATGTATTGCCTAAGTTAGCCGTCCTAGAAGGTCCAAAAAGATTCATGTAGAGAAGTTGTAATAATTTTGTAGTTGAAGCATAGAGTTTTGGTTTGAAAGAATTTTTTTTTTTACTTGTTTTCCAAATTGACATGCATCACAAATTTTATCTATTTCAATTTTCAAATTCGGTAATCTTTTTACAACACAATTTTTGGAGATTTTTGAAAGAAGATCCATATTAACATGTCCTAATCTTCTATGCCATAGCCATAATTATTTTTTCACGCTAAGTAAACAATTTTCGTTATCTTCAAATTCTATGTTTATAATATAAACATCTCTATTTCTGCTTCCTATGAAAATTGCCTTTTTCGATATAGCATCCTTAATAAGGAAATTGGAAGAATTGAATTTTATGTTATAACCTTTATAACATAATTGACTAATACTTAGTAAATTATGTTTAAGGTTATCAACTAGTAAAATATTTTCAATGGAGGAGGATGTGTGATTACCAATGTTTCCAATACCAATAATTTGACCCTTGCCATTGTTTTTGAAGGTTACATGTCCTCCATTCTTCTCTTTTAAGTTTGACAGCAATGATCTATCTCCAATCATTTGCTTTGAACAACCACTATCCAATAATCATTTGCTTTTAGTTTCTTCAGGTCGTACAAGAAAAATTCAAGATTTGATTTTTGTACCCATACAAACTTGAGTCCTTGATAGTTAGCTTTAGTGGACTTTTGAATCCACTTATGCTTGTTTTAAAAAAATAGCTTCTTTTTAACTACACAATTAAAGGCCACGTTTCCATTTTTGTTACGAAAACTACATGTAGTGTTTGATGCTTTAACGAACATATTTTTGAGAGATTTTTGCTTTAAAGAGGGTTTATGTCCAATTTCCCCTTTATCAAAAACACATTTTTGATTTCCAAGAATTAAGTAAAAAAATTTCTTATGAATAATTTTCGTTAAGTCATCCACTTATTCCTTTAAAGCAATATTTTCCTTACAACAAAGTCATAATCAACATTTTCTTTTTGTTGTTTCAAAATTTTCTTTATTTCTTCTTTTAACAAAGAATTTTTCTTTTTAAGAATAGCATGACTCACAACAATTTTTTCAAAATTTTCAAGCATTTCATCATATGAATTTGAAAACTCATAATAAGAACATTTTTTATTTAAACATACCTCATCTTCGATTTTCATAAAACACATAGTTGCCACGTCGTCTTGATTATCGTTCCCATTTTGTTCTTCATCATCACTATCATCCCATGTGGCTTGGAATGCCCTTTTTCTTGAAGTTTTTCTTTTTGTTTGGGCACTCGGTCTCTTGTGCCTAAGCTTATCACAATCATAACCAATAATCTTTTTGCTTCTTTCTTCGCCCTTTTCCTTATTCTGTTGAAATCTTCTATTATTGTGAAGATTTCTCCATTTCTTGACAAGAAGAACCAAGTCATCGAGCTCTTCATCGCTCATGTTTTCCTTTGAGGTTCCTTCTTCAATTTTAGATTTTCGTTTAGGAGGCTCCTTTGATTCTTCCTTGCTTTTTTCTTGTCTTATCATTAACTTCGACATTATTTAGCTCGTAGGTCATTAATGTGCCATAGAGCTCCTCCAAGGGATATGTATTTATATCCTTGGTATTCTCGATCAACATCCTCAACTAGCTCCATTCCTCGGACAAGGACATGAGCATTTTGCTAACAAGTTCAATGTTGGTAAATTTTCAATCAAAACCTTTAAGACCACTAACAATATCAGTCAAATGTGTAATTATGTGAACAATAGGCTCATTTTGTTTCATGAAGAAATTTTCGAAGTCTTTAACTAATAAATTTATTTTTGTTTCCTTGACTTTATTTGTACCAATATGAGTAACTTCAAGTGCATGTCAAATATCATATGCCGATTCACATGCGCTTATCTGATTAAATTCATTTTTATCTAGGGCACAATAAATTAAATTTTTAGCCTTGGTATCTCTTAATAAATGATATGAACTCAATTAAGTATCAAAAGAGAAGTAGGTATAACACTTTAATAGATTGTAAAGAGTATAGCTCAAGTATTGGTTGAAAAACTTTAATTGAGATAAATGATTTTTGCAAGTTATTGATCACTCAAAAGTTTTTTTTTTTTCAAAAATTAAATGATTTGATCTTTTAAGAATTGAAAACTAAGGTAGAAAAGATCAATAAATGCTTCCCTTTAATGCTCAAGTATTATTTTTTTAAATGTGGTAGAAAGTAGGGTATTTATAGCTATCAAACAGTCAAAAAATCTATCCATCCGAACAAGGGATCCGGACCGGTAACTAGCTGTTTGAAAAATAGTCAATAGAGTGATCGTTGGAGGTTTATCCGAACATCTGGATGGGCAGAGAACGCCCCTTTGGACTTTCTCATTCGTGATGAAATTTTCATGCAGATACTTGATGGATTTTCTCATTTATTGTATATATAAATATTTTCTGAATATATAATCTTGAAAATCGAGATACTTATCTTTTGAAAATAATTTTTATGCAAGTATTGTTTGTCGTGAAAGTGTCTCGTGCATAACAATTGTTTGAACTATAATCGATGCGAAATATTAAAGTGTTTTATCTTTACATTTGAGTATATAAAATTGCATCTAGTAAAAGTCTTCAATCTCTTGTTCCAATGCGATTTTTGTTGAGAAGGCACGATTTCTGTTTCCACGCTAGTCTTGCTTGATCGTTAAGCTCCAAAACCTTTGTCCATGTGCGTGGTTCTTGATCTTGATTCTCGTGTCTTCATTGTTAGTTTCGTGATAAACACTATCAACACTTAAATGCAATTTGTTAGAATTAATCATAATTTGTTTGTGATAATCAAAACAAGAAGTCAACTATTAGGTTAAGAAATTCTTGTTTTCTCTCTAAGAAAAATATTTTGAAATAAAAATTGGTGATAGCTGCGAAAGTGGTACACTCATTGTTATTTATTTCGATTTTTCTACCAAAAAAATTGGCAATTTTTAATTATTGCATATAATATCTTGCCCAAAAATGTTGTTATATGTGATGTTTTGAAAAAATGACATGAGGCAGTTAACGTGTTTACTTTGATCTAGAAATCTCTTTTTGCCCAAAGGTTTTGAAATTTTGAGAACCAATGTGATTTTGTTAACTAGTTGTATGATGTGTTTTAAGAGTACCTTATAGCATATTATATTGTCAGCCTAAATGTGACTTTATGATGATGCATCTAGACTCTTACCATAATAAAATTCATATGCTTTTAATTTTAATTACAGATTATCTAATTAATAGCCATGTTAATTAGTTGGATATGTTATGATCCATTTGACTGCATGTATTATGTTTGGATGATATTGAGTACGATATTTTATGTTTCCACAATTTATAATGCTCCATCTCTTTCGAGTCAATTGTTTGCTGTTGAAACCTTGACTGGGAATAATAATGTAAGATGGAAACGAGACATAGAAATAACACTTGATCTTTTGGGCCTAGATTTTGCAATGGAGAAAAAGCTTTCAAAACCCAAGATAAGAGCACTCTTGAATATGTAGCCGAATACGAAAAGTGGGAAAGAGCCAACAAACTTTGTTTGAAAATTATTAAGTGCTCTATATCCGATTCCATTATGGGTACTATCCCAGACAATAAAAATGTCAAAAGTTTTATGGAGCCATAAGAGAGAAATTTATTGAGTTTGATAAAGCTGAAGCTAGGGATTTGATGGATAAATTGATGAATATGAAATATAATGATACCAGTGGTGTAAGAGAATACGTTATGAAAATGATAAATTTATCATCTAAGCTAAAATCTCTTAAAATTCACATTGCTGAGTCTTTCCTGGTCTATCATGTTTTAAATGACCTTCATAGCCAATTTAACCAGCTTAAGGTTATCTACAATGCTTAGCGGGATAAATAAGATTTGAATGATATTATTGCAATATGTACGCAAGAGGAAAATAGGATGCAGCGTGAAACTGTTGAAATTGTGAATTAGCCTTTCAGCCATCATAGAACAAGGGATCCTCGCATAACCATAAGTCTAAGTTTCGTATGGTTAATAAACCACACTGAAATCAGCAGAATAACAATTTTGGGAGTCAGACTTTTGGTGGTCCTAAAGGAATCTAAAGATAAATTCTACAAAAGGAAAAGGTCTCTAATTCGTGAATTATCCTCTAGGTTGTGACATAAACAGTTAGGCCACATTTCAAAGGACTAGAATGGAAAATTGGTAAAAGTTAAGATTCTTCCCCTCTAGACTTCTCTGATTTTGACACTTGTGTGGATTGTATAAGGGGAAAGCTAACTAAGTCTACAAGAAAAGGATCCACTAAAAGTGATAGTATTTTGGGCTTGATACATATTGATATCAGTGGACCTTTGCCTTCCACCATATTTGGGAACAAATACTTCATAACTTTTATTGATGATTTCTCATGATATAGATGTGTTTATTTGATTAACGATAAATCACATGCACTTGAAAATTCAAAATTTTCAAACAAGAAGTAGAGAAAACAATGTGAAAAAGGTATCAAGGTTGTAAAATCTGACTGTGGTGATGAATATTATGGGAAATATGATGAGTCTGATCAAAATATGGGTAATTTTACAAATTTTTACAAGAGTGTGGAATAGTGCTTAATATACTATGTCAGAGACATCTGAGTAGAATGGTGTTTTTGAAAGACATATTTGAGCTCTAAAAGATATGGTTTAGGAGTATGATGAGTAGAACAAATTTGCCAGAATATTTATAGGGTGAAGCCTTGAAAACTGTTATGTATATCTTGAATAGAGTTCTAAATAAAGCTGTTACGAAGACACATTTTGAATTGTGGACAGGATATAAGCAAATTTGGCTCATTTTAAAATTTGGGGATGTCTAGTTGAGGTTATGATTTATAATCCATTTGAAAAGAAATTAGACCTGAAATCCACTCTTGGTTACTTTATTGGGTACCCGAGATATCAAAAGGATATAAGTTCTACCATTCAAATCGTGGCACTAGAATTGTTGAGTCCATTACTGTTAAATATTTGGAGAATGATTTTGGTGATAGAGGGAATTCTACATTGAAAGAACTTTTTGTTGAACCAAATCAAGTTATTGTTCTAGTTCCTATTACATAGTAAAGAGTTGGTTCTCAAACGATTGAAGCGGTTAATGAAGAACCAGTTGGGTTTGTTTTTGAGCCACAGTTAAGAAATCGCAAAGGCAAAGGAGATTTGCATTACCTAGTGATTATATTACATATTTATTGGAGAGTGACTTTAACATTGGACATATTGTTGATCCTGCTACTTATAATCAAGCATTGACAAGTCCTGAGGTAGATAAATGGATAATTGCCATGGAAGATAAAATTAATTACATGGAATAGAATAAAGTTTATGCTAGCTATAGATAATAAGTGGATTTTCAAAAGCAAATTGGATTTCAAAGGAAATGTTGAAGGAAAGAAGGCAAGATTGGTTGCAAAAAGTTTCACTAGGAAGAAGGCATTGATTATGTTGAAACCTTCTCACCGTTTCGTTGAAAGATTCTTTTCAAATTATCATGGCACTGTGGGCTACTATAATTTGGAGCTTCATTAGATAGATGTTAAGATAGTCTTTTTAAATAGAGATTTTTCTGAAAAGGTTTATATGAGACAAATTGAAAGATTTTGTTGTGAAGGGGGAAGAATTATACAAGTTAAAAAAATTCTTATATGACCTCAAGCAAACATCTCGATAGTGGTGTTTAAAATTTGATGAGGTTGTGACTTTTCTTGGTTTTGTTGAAAATACAATTGATCAATGCATTTATCTCAAAATCAATGGGATAAATTTTATTTTTCTTGTACCGTATGTTGATGATATTTTGCTTACTAGTAGTAACTTGGAGTTATTTCATGAGACAAAGAGAATGTTGTCTGTTGAGTTTGAGATGAAAGATCTTAGAAAAAGTTCCTATGTGCTTGGCATTGAAATACATCATGATCAAAATCATGGTTTGTTGGAATTTTCTCAGAAAGCTTATATACGACGTACTCTAGAAATGTTCAATATGCAAAACTGTGTCCTTGGTAATGTACATATCATAAAAGGTGATAAGTTTAACAAAACTCAATGTCCAAGAAATGAGCTAGAAAGAAAATTTATGAAGTCGATACCATATGCGAGTGATGTGGGGAGCTTGGTGTATGCTCATGTTTGCACTAAAGCAGATATAACATACGCAGTGAATGTCCTTAGTAGGTTTCAATCGAATCCAGGACAAGAGTATTGAAAAGCAGTAAAGAAAATTATGAGATACTTGAAAAAAACTGTAGGTTATATGCTTACATTCTAGCATTCAAATCACCTTAAGGTTGTAGGCTATTCAGATTCTGATTTTGTTGGATGTCAAGATGATTTGAAATCAACCTCAGTTAATATTTTCACATTAGCTAATGATGCTATCTCTTGGAAAAGTGCTAAACAGACTCTAGTGGTATATTCTACTAGGCAAGCTGAGTTTGTGACATGTTATGTGGCTACAGTCCAAGTCCTTTGGTTAAAAAATTTCATTTCTGGGTTAAAAGTTGCTGATTCCATCTCGAGACCAATAACCATCTATTGTGATGACAGTGCAGCAGTGATTTTTTCAAAAACTAATAAAAGTTTTAGTGGGTTAAAACATATTGACATCAAATATTTGGTGGTTAAAGACAGAGTCAAGGAATGACCGACGAAAATAGAGCATATCAATATAGAGGCAATGATTGTAGATCCTTTGACTAAGAGATTAGCTCCAAAAGTTTTTAAGACACATCTTGCTAATATGGGTATTATGGAAACCTTTGATATTTTTGGTTAGTATGAGCTATTTTGTAAAAGAACTACGTTTTGTCTTGATCCCTTCACGGGATAAGTGGGCTACCCATATGTTTTTCGAGTACCCCCTCTTCCGATAATAAAATATATTTTTCCCTATTCATGAGTTATTTTGAGTATGCATTTGACTTATGTCTTTTATTATAATATTATTTTAATCTTGAGATATGATAGATAAATATACAAAATGAGTCTCTTTTAGAGATATGTGGCTTCATTTTGATCTGAAGCATTATGAGGATCGACATGAATTAGCACAATTTTTTATTACATTTTTTGCTAAGATCATACCACACACTACCATATTGATTGGAGGATGAGGATCCATGTCGATAAGAATGCTGGCACTTGTAGCTGTGGGTGGTCTTACATCACTTAATTGGTGTAACGACTTACATGTTCGGTGTTGACATTCTTCTTGGACCGAATCATGTTGCGTAAGGTATCATCATTGGAGCGATACTTTTGTGGTCACGTATATAGTCTAACACAAATGTTAAAAGATTTTTTTTTTTTTTTTTTAACAATCAAATGTTTGCCCCAAGTGGAAGAATATTGAAATAATTCTAATATGAGCTTCCCATTTGATTGTAAATTTTACGGGTTAGATGCACGGTTCATAATGATATTTGTCATTGTACCAAATTTATTAAGTGATCAATTCGACATTTTACATTTTATGGGTTGTATTTAATATGATGTGATAATTTTAACTATGTGGGCCGTAATATATGTAAATCCTAATTATAGTTTAAGTCGTAATGGAGCGACTCAGTAATTTCCTATATAAAGGCTTGATTCCCTCTCCCCTCCATATAGTTTTTTTAGCTTGCCCAATTGACAGCTAATAATTTGTGAGAAGTAAGAAAGAAAATATCTAGCTGCTATTATTTATATCAACGATAGCTTCTGCAGGTATGAATTCTATTTATCAATTTATTAATTTGTAATTCTTGATTCTTATCATGATTACAATTAAATTCAACACGTTAATTTTGTTCGGATCACCATGGATAGATCAGAAGTTGTGATCTGCCACACGCTGTGCATAATACCCCAATACTATGTACATATCTTTGATAGTGGTGTATCTCACACATGGGTAATTAGATGGGTAATAAAATTGAACAACATGTGGAAATGGCTTACCTAAGAAATATAGACACATTCCTGTGGTGTTTTTAAAAGTGGATTTCAATCAAAAAAATATAAAATGGGGAAACACTGCTTCATGTAGATATTCATACAAAATGCGAAGAAGAAATGATTCAATCAATAATGGGCATTAATCCATAAAAAGTCCATGTAAAAGGATATCACAAATGATCATCGTAAGTATAACAAATAATAGTAGAATATTTTCATAAACATGTGAATGCATATATATGATATGCGGCTAATTCCATAATAGGTTAGAATCATAATATTGTATTTTAATTAAAACTTAAGAGTTTCAAATTAAAATATCAACTTTATTAACAGGAGCAGCACAAACTCTTATAATTGGTCTATATTTTCATCTTAATTTGATTTTGGAATATATCCTTAACATGCCCCGTAAGGTGGTGGTTCATTTGAGCATACCAATCTTGAAATTCATTTATTCATTTTTTGTAAGTAATCGAATCGAATTGCTCATTTGGTTTAGTGAGATCTAATACCATATTAAGAATTGAGGTTCCATCTTAAAATGTCAATCTTATTAAAAGAGTAGCTCAAATTTTTATAAATCGATCTGTGTTTTCATCTTAATTCAATGTCGGTTTTTGTCCTTAATAGCTTTGCTAATACACGTGTGACTCATCTCTAGTGTGTGTGCGGATTAGTGAAAAAATATGCATTAACCAAATTTGTAATCTCTGTGCATGAAGAATATTAAGTAATGTGGTATCTATCACATCTGTTATGCATTTTTGTGGGCATACATACATGTAATCATGCTAGCTATAGTAAGAAAACAACTGTGGAAACACAATTTTTAAGTTAAAAGCAAAGAACATACAGTTAAACTCATTTGCTGTGAGTGCTTAGAAGTGCTTGTCCTTGGTAGAGCATCGACCAATTGCTTGTCCTTGGTGGAACTGGTTGTGGTGCGACGACCTGGGGTTGCCATTATGATTTTCAAAACTTAACTAGAGATATATGTATATTACACCGGATCTGTAAGGTAGAGACTTCGAATCTTGATTTTTCAATCTCGAAAATGGGTTTTAATAAAGATGAACAAATACGTAATATCTTCTCAAATTTGCTAGAATATAATGGAATAGATGTTGAGATATTGCTATCAAATAGGTTTAGCTGTGAATATTGTAGATATGAGATGATGTATAGGGATTTCTTTGTGGAAACCATTGTTTGGTCTCCAATTTTGATCGAAGATGAAGATTTCATAATTTGGGGGGTTTTGGTGATGATTGAGGTGACTTGATGTGGCTTGTTTGGTGGAGTGATTCAAGTTGTCGAAATTGATTATGTTAAGAAGTTACGAATATTTTGAATAATCATTTTTAGTATTAGAGTACAGTACTTGTAGGACAAAAAATAAAAAAAAGTGATATGTACTTTTTGAAATTTTATTTAAAATGGTGTAAGCCATGTAACTTTCAAATTAATTATGTTCGTGTATTAAATATATTTTTCTGGAATCCAAGAATATATTATTTCTACTTCTACTTCTACTTTGGTCCCTAAAAGATTCAAAATTACAAATTGACATCAAACTTCCCAAATCTAAGAATTACAATTAACTTCTTGGGCACTACATAAAATCTCCTAAACTTAAAATAACTCATCTACTATTTTTCTCTAAATTGCATTTTAATCCCTGCACTTCTCAAAACTTGCAAATTAGGCTCAATTGCATTTTAATCCCTTGATACTATTATGTCAGTATAGCAACTTCACGGTTAGCCATGTGTAATAATAAAAATTTTAAAGTAATACGTAAAATATAGAATAATACTATCTAATACTGATGATGTTAGAGCATTAATTTAAATGTCATAATGTGATAGGCTAAATTAAATGTGAAATTATGTGATTCAATTAATTGTAGTCTATCCTTTAATGTCACCTAAGTGCCACTTAAATAGGTGTTGTAAAACCAATTGTGCGAAATAGGTTTACTCTAAAACATATGTACCACGCATCTAATATATTAAGTTACTATCTTCATCATAATCTCACTTATTAATATTTCATAAAACTAATGAATTTATAGACATGGTTCATTATATAATCAAGATTCGAATAAATCAGTCAATTTATCAAGTGAGATTTAGTCCATATTAGAGCCTCAATCTATATAAATTGTTTTCTCATTTTCAACCATACATTCTTCTATAAGAGAAAAATTTTCTTTAATAGCACAAACATAAGAGAAAAAACACATACTTGTAGAACTAAAATGAATCAAAATGCACTGAACTACTCATCAGGTTACGCATGTTTAAATAGTGCTTATAAACACTTGTTAAAAGTCAAACAACTTTTTATTCACATATTTCATAAAATTCACAAGTATTATCCACTTATTTATCATTGAGTTCTACTTGTGTAGAAACACAACTGCTTATAAACAATTTAATGGCGTTAGATCCATGTTAATACTTCAATGGCAACCTTGATGGAATACATCCTCTTTGTGTGTGTGTGTATGAGAGAGAGAGAGAGAGAGAGAGGGCACAAGCTTTATCTTAGTCTTATCCTCAAAATTTCTCATGTAACACGTTGAAACTTCGTGTATCACAATGTTTCAGATTTATCATTAGATTTCGAAATACAAGGATGATCAATGTATCAGATCATGAAACTATGCTTAAGTCGATGGTTTTTACAAGATCAATGTTTTTAAGGGGGAAAAAAAAATATGTGTCACTTCGTGTATCATAATGAAAAATTTTCCATCAGATACTCAAACAAGTGATCAATTTTTATTAATGGTCATTAAGCTGTTGTCAAACAATTAAAAGCTCTTTTTATACATATTCATTTTCAACCACACATTTCCAGAATAAAATATTTTGCATATTGTTACAATTGATATGTGAATGAAAATTTCTCATATCAATTGTAACATGGTATCAGAGCCCATTAAGCTCCAACGAGTTAACTGATCCGATTAAGTCTCAAAAATGAGCACAAGGATTTCAAAATTGGTCTGTTAAAAAAAGAATCACCATCTTGTGGGGACATGTTAAGAGAATAAATTTCACATCGGTTAAATACCGAACTATTGACCAACTTAAATAGATTTTGGGCCATTTCTCTTAATAATGTTAACCTTATTAAGATGGAACCCCAAATCTTAACACATATAAATCCAAAAATAATTCTCTACTTTTTAATATAATTGGATCTTATTCAAGATATTATTTTTCTCGAATAAGACCGTCAAACACGGGATAAACCTAATTAGATCTTATTTCCCTCATTTCCAACTTGAACTTTGCTTCCTAATTGCTCAACTCCAGTAAGATTCCCTCTTTTTTTTTTTTTTATGCAAAACACCTCTTTATTAAATGTTTTATTTCCTTAAATATATGGGAAATGATATATGCACATGCCCCTCTCACAATCGTGAGGCTCGTGATTATTTTAATGAGATGATTGTCAATCATAATATCAAAATTATTGTACTTGTAGTATGACTCTAAATATATAGAGTTCTTCTACATGTACAGAGGTCTGTCATTACAGACCTCTTACATATACTCACGAGGGTGGGGTCAGCATTTTTTTTGGTCATTTTTTAATATATGGGGGCCTCGTGGACCCGACCTCCCTGAGAGTGTTCTGTACAGGGTCTGTAAGTTCGGACCCTGTACATCCAGCATTAATCAAATATATATCTTGCGAAATCGAAGGACCCTGCAAAATATTAAAATCTGACATATTGCAGTGTGTATAGTACCTGCTGCTTCACTGAATGTTTGACATATACTTGTCATTGACTCAAATTACTATGTTTGAAAAATAATCAATTCTATAAAAAGATGAAAGAAAAACAGTAGAATTCATTCTATTTAGTCTTATCCTTCGTAACCCCTTCAAATTTTGATCAATTATTTTTCGTAACTTCCCAAACTTCATTCATACTCGTTGAACTTAGAATGGAATTTGGATTAAGTTAGTAAATTTTAATTTGTCTCGGTTGAATTATTTAACTTTAAATTTAGTTCAAACTTTACTTCTCTAACACATTTTGTCATTCATTGTTTCCAAACTATTTGATTGAAATTGCTTATTTGATAGTCATACTGTAATTAATCATTCAAGTAATAGGCACCTTAAAAATCGAGATGGTAAAAATATTCGATCTGCATTATCCCATCCCAGATAATAAAAGGTGCTGAGACAGGAAAATAGGGAGCTTGCCTCGAATTTCCATAACTTGCCTCTATTTTGTTTTATTTTTTATATCATAATTTGAAAAATAAAAAAAGCAAATAGAACGGGATGGTAATTGGAGATTTTTCAACCTCCTTCCCACCTAGCCCTCCGTTGTAATCCCAACTTTGAAACAAAAATTGTAACTTGAAAGTTGTGGAAATATATTCAGACCGAAAGGTTATGAGTGTTCTTTTTAACACTTTTTATGACATAATGCAACAGCAACAGTAAGCTGATAAGCCATGGTAGGTGAATTTTAGCGATCCAATTGAAATCAAATTGGGAGACGAAAGGCGACAAAGTGGTGAAGTTCATTGATCAAATTGAAATTAAAATGGCGTTTGATGACTTGATTGAGACAATTAAAGTCTAATAACCCAAATGGAAATTTCACTAGAAGTTCATTGATAGTAGATGAAATTTACCCAACAGCCAGAACATAATTAATCCCTGGGTGGAACAGTGTGACAGAATTAAAAAAAATATATTAATAAAGGTATTATAACTAGAGAGGAAATAGAGAAGTCAATGACTTGTTTGTGTAATTTTATTGTAGTTATAAACTCACTATTACTGTTAGAATTTT
This sequence comes from Olea europaea var. sylvestris, assembly GCF_002742605.1. Classification (NCBI taxonomy): domain Eukaryota; kingdom Viridiplantae; phylum Streptophyta; class Magnoliopsida; order Lamiales; family Oleaceae; genus Olea; species Olea europaea. The sequence goes on from NW_019228573.1 coordinate 145,498, forward strand.
GGTGTACCTGAATTCCTTATTAAAATAATTGTAGAATTCTAATTGAAGTACACATCGAGATGAATTTTAATTGGAATGCTATTGAGGAATCATATTCAAGTTTAATAACAAATTCTAAGTTTTATTTGGAAGCCTATTGGGAGTTGGAATTTGTATTGAACTTAATGAGATCAAATAAGGAAACTTTTGACATTTTATTTCGTCTACAACTCTACTTCTAGAAATAAATTTTTCCTTATAAATACTATACTCTTTTTTCTAGATTTGGGAAGCTTTATTTCTGTAGTTGTATTCTCTCCATATTGTTATTGAATAAAACATTGGTTCCTCTACTTAACTGTCATTTTGTTTCTTTACTTTAATCTTGTTCTAATAGGTTGTAATCTTATATATTTCATATTACACCATTAAATCTCAATTCTTACGTCACCTTTCGGTCCAACAAGGTGGTTTTCGAGTCGTTCCACCTTCAACAAGTGGCATTAGAGCTAAGCTACAGGTTTTTCGTGATTTGATTGAGATTTTTATCAGAGATGACTACTTTGAAATATAATATTCCGCTACTAGATCGCAATACAAGCAATACAAGATTTTCGCTGTGGCAAGTAAAGATGAGGATTACTTTGGAACAGATGGATTTAGATGATGCATTGATGGGTTTTGATAGGATGCCAGCTGATTGGATAACGGAGGAGAAACAATGGAAGGATAGGAAGACTCTATCGCAGATTCACATTTACCTCTCCAATAACATTTTGTAGGATGTCTTGAAGAAGATGACATGGGTGGCTTTATGGTTAAAACTGAAGCAGTTGTTTGTGCATAACGAAAAGATTTCAGAGCAAATTACATCTTAAGCAAATATTGTATTCCCATTGCATGGCGGAAAGAGGATCCCTAGAAGACCAACTTGCCGTGTTCAAGAAAATCATCACAGATTTATAGACATTGGAGGTCAAGTATGATGAGGATGTTCTGGCTTTGATCCTGTTGTTTCGCTGCCCCCTCTTATTCGTCGTTTTCGGGACACGACTTTGTATAGTCGTGATACGCTTACTATTGAAGACGCTTACGATGCTTTATACTCAAAGTAGGAAATAAAGCAACTGGTTGGAGCTGCATCTAGGGAACAGAAAACTCTGGTATCTCATGGTGGTTGATGAAGGGGTAAATTTATAGGTGAAGTACAGTAATTTGTATTACTTTTACTACAAAAGGAAAGGACGTGTTCGAAAGGATTGCTATAAGTTGCAGGTTAAAGTTGATTTAACTGCAAATCATAGGACGCAATCATTGATTTCGAACGAGACCAATGTAGTTGAGGATTTTTTTGATGGCGGTGATGTAATGTTGACCGTATTATATGATGTTAAGTCTAAGCCTAACGAGTAGTAGATTCCTGATTACCATGTTTGCACCATATATGCTCTAATCGGGACTTGTTTCAGACATATGAGGCGGTTAAGTAAGGTGGAATTGTCATGGGAGACAACCAGTCTTGTTAAGTTGCTGGAATCGATCGAGTCAGATTGAGGTTGTAGGATGGGACAGTTAGAATACTTGGCCAGGTTCAATATTTTCTAGATTTGAAGAGGAATCTTATCTCGCTGAGTACCCTGAATTCAAAAGTGTATAAGTTATCTCGTGAAGATGGAGTCTTGAAGGTCCAAAGGGGTGTCCGGGTTGTAGTAGAGGGACGAAAGAAGTCTCAATTGTATATCTTACGAGAGAGCACAGAACTAATTAAGAGATATCTGGACAAGTTCAGTACTGTGGTGGAAATTTATTTTGGTGTAGTTCCTCTTGTGACGGGCTCTAGGTCGATTCATAATATTGCTCAGGGAAACGTTGGTGATTCTGCTATGCCACCGATTTCAACATATATACTGTGTTCATATGCTATGTTTGGATCGATTGAGCGTAGATAAGGTAGTGTCGATGATGTCTGTAGTACTTTCAGGATCGTTGAAAGTGACAATTCTAGCAAGGGGCCTTCTAGTCATGTATTTTGTGTGGTTTTCTGCTACAGAGTGTGCTTCAACCCACCAAGAGTAATTCCTAAGTGAAATTTTGGGAAACCAGGAGTAGAGTTCAGGTGTAGTTTGTGGACGCTATGTAGAAGAAAATATTTTTATAGAATGGAGAGTTTTGGTTTTGGTTGAAGAGTTCAGTTTATTTCGCTATAGTCGAATTTATTTTTCCAGGTGGTGAAATTTTTGAGTTTTGCTCGTTGCAGTGAAATTCATGTCAATGTGGAGATTGTTAGAATTTGGGTATGATCCGAATTCATTGTTGATATAATTATAGAGTTCTAATTAAAGTGCACATCAAGACGAATTCTAATCAGAAGCTATTGACGAATCGTAATTAAGTTTAATTAACAAATTCTAGTTAAAGTTCTATTTGGGAGCCTATTGGGAGTTGAAATTTGTATTGAACTTGATGAGATCAAATAAGAAAAATTTTGACATTTTATTTAATCTACAACTCTACTTTTAGGATGGATTTTTCCCTATAAATACTAGACAATTTTTCTAGATTTAAGAAGTTTTATTGCTATAGTTTTACTCGCTCTATATTGTTATTAAATAAAATAACGGTTTCTCTGCTTAACTCTCTTTCTTGTTTCTTTACTTTAGTCTTGTTCTATTGGTTGTAATCTTAAATATTTCATATTACACCATTAAGGGTTTGTTAAATGATTTTGAAAATTAATTTTTTGATCATTAGAGAGAGAAGTGGGTGTTACTTATGAGAGAATAAGTAAAAAATGACATTTGAAATAGAGAAATAATGATAAAAAAATTAATTTTTTGGGAATGAAAATCATTACCAAATATGCACTAAATCTCAATTCTTGCATTGCCTTCCGGTCCAACAAGGTGGTTTTAGAGCTGTTTCGCCTTCAATAATTATATGGTTCAAATTAGTGTTATAGTCTGTATTTAATATTATATAGTAAATGAGACTTATCTAAGCTCCTGTTTGACGCCCACTATAAATAGAAATTGTGGAAAAATAATGTTTTGAATAATGATTTTTTTTAGAATGTATGGTTAAAAAGTAAGAAAATATTTTGAATTTATGTGCATAATATTTTATTGTATGAATTTGTGATTAAAAATGAATATGAGAAATATAAAAGTTTAATATAAAGAGAGTCAACAGCGGCTAAATATTCATATAAAACTAATTAATCTTCAACAGTTATTTCATAATTTTACAACACTATCCCTTGATAACTTTCACGCTAAAATTCTTGTTCAACAAAATCTCGGTGGGAAAGAAAAATAACAATAGAAAAGTTAAATTAAAAAAAAAAAAAAAGGAATTTGTATTTAATTGTTACATTTTTGTTGTATAAAGAACCATGTTTTAAAAATCGGCCTAGCTCCGTCAGTTCAACCAGTAAAATCAGGAACCAAGTCCAAAATCGGGTCTATCATGCCCAGATAACCAATTATGACTAAACCACTTAAAAACTCATCGAACCGATAGGTTCAACTGTAAAATCAGTGAACCGGTCACGATATTTGTGGTTTTTCCAATTTTATTTATTTATCTATAGTTTAAAAATTTTTAATTTCATGAATGAGCCTCATAAACTACAATTCAAAGGCCCATAGAAAAATATTGTTTGACATGCTTCTTTTATAGGTGCACATCTTTTAAATGATTTTATAAAATTTCAATGTAGGATAGTGCATTTTATATATGTACTCCTCTCTAAAGGTTTCATAAACTTCCAATATGGGATAGTGGTATAACAAAGAATGTTAAGATGACCATCAAAATTATTTTTCAAATGTATGTCTAATTGACTAATTTGATTTTGAATCCCAACTAAATAAATTGTAATATCCACCTTCATTTTTTCATTTATTTAATTTTTAAATTTAACTTAAATTGCACTTGATTATTAATATATTAATGTTACATATTATTTTTTATAAGTTTAAACTATTTTAATTTAACAAAGCAAATTAGTTTAACATATTGATTTTTAATTTTTGAAGTATTGAGACTAATTGTAAGATAATGAATCTAATAAACCAATTATTAATATGATTTTTTTTTTAAAATTATCGTTTTCATAGTATTTTATTATTTTTGTATGTATTTATTATACTCGGTCAGTTCCACCCCGATTCAACTTTTTGACTCTTGAACCTTGATCTTTTTTGGGTTGATGACCGAGTTGGTTTTTAAAACATTTATAAAGAAAATGTTGCCTTTATTAGAAAAACTAGTGGGACAAAACCTGAATGAGCGAAAAAAAAAAAAAAACACTCATTCTCCTTTCATTAATCATTAAAGCTATTTGAGCCGATGCATTCAAATCTCGAATACCAATTTAGTGTGTGTGTGTGTTAATCATTACTGCTCCTGGATATCCAAATCGATCATACCAAATTATATAATATAACTCATAGTAAATTTTTTAAGAATAAGAAGACTCCTCCTAGATCTGTAGGAATAGAGTGCATCATCATATATGATATCCAATACAGTATTAGCTAAAATTTAGAAGAAAATATGAAAGTTAGATGCATGAATTTGACAAATCAAATTTACAGAAGAGTAAACTTTGGCTCTGATACAAACTGTAATGCCTTGAATTTCTACTAGAATTGCTACTAATATTCATTTCATTTTAAACCATGCAAAACCCATATGTTTGACTCTTAGCTATTGCTGGAACTCGAGCCATCATCTTAGCAAAACTAATTCCTTAGTCACCTAAAATCTCGAATAAGAGAAAATACTGTAAAATTAACTTTTTAACCATCTTTTCGTAATAAAAAATTGCAAAACTTATGACAATTGATTTCTTATATTTTTATCCTTCATTTTTCATGTCTTCATGTTCAAAGTCTCAACTTCACTCGAACTATCTCAGATTTTCTCATATTGTACCAAAATTCCCAAACAAACCTTAATAAGTCCAAAAATACTTTCTAGTGCTTTGCTCTCATAATTTAGAGATTTTATTAGGGACTCCACTCTTAGATACTGCTGGAACCCGAACCATCTAAACTATTTTTTTGTCTCTCAGTATTAATGTCTTCTTTATATGCACTTGAGTACTTGAACTTTCTGTTACACTTAGTCCTTAACTTTCCTTGATATTTCAATCTAAACCTAAATTATTTTATAGCATGCGACAACCACAACAACGAAAATAAATCATTTTTATCACATACTATATTAAAAAATTTTGGGATGTTATAAAATAAGATTTATTTGAGTATTTTGATAAGACTGAAAAATGATCAATAATTATCCTGCAATTTTACGACAGAAGTTTTTATTTCGAGACTTGCAATAAAAATTTATCTTCAACTCACTTGTAAAAATCTTTAAAATTGAATTACATCAAAGCTAGAATATTCCGAGACTGTGCAAAATTGAAAATGACACCTAAATTCTGAGCAAACGTACTCAGAAAAGACAATCACATAAGAAAGTAAGACCAGAGATTGCCATGAGTATTGGTAAATATAAAAACCTTGTGCATAAATAAATATCAGAGAATAAATGCTTCATTTTCAGATGGGTTCAGATAGATTAGCAGTTAGCATTGAAAAGCATTCCAACTCAAAACAATCTCTCACATAAGCATTAATTTAAATTAAAGCACAGCAACTTGAACTGTTACACTGTCTTCCTGAAAGACAGAATAAACAAGAACCCTAATTGAAAATGAATTAACCAAAGACGAGATAGATTAAAAAAGAGAGACACGCAGACATTCTTCACTTTCTTAGTAAGGAGACAGACCCACATTTGCAGGAGAAAGAAACCCATCTTTCGTTAGAACATCTTCTTCTTCCTACACAAAATGAAAAACCAGAAAAGAAATTTTTTGTCACACTTTTGCGTCTGAAACAAAGGCTGGTAACCGTGTAAAGAAATTTTTTAGGCATTTTTGGCAACACAATATAAATATTTGAACTTCTTTTTCTTTTTCAATACATTCGAGTGCTACTAGGTTGCATGAAAATGGACATTAAAAATGAAACTCAACAAGATACGACACTCAAAGATGCCATTTCTGAAAAAAAAGAAACAAATGCCGTAAAAAATTTGAAGTTTATATTTAATGAAATATTTAATTTTCGAAAACACTTCAGTATTAATTTAAACTTTAATAACTTGTCAATTCAATTACAGATTAATAAGAATTAAAGGATGAATTATTTAACTTTGTAGTTGAAACTCGAAAGTCGAAATTAAGTTAATTCTTCGTTGGAGGCCCATAAAGGTCCATAATAATGTGAAATTCTTAATTTGAGTTTGCAAATATTTTTGTTAAAAGTTTCCTTAAAGTTTTCGAATTTTATTGAAAAATAAAAAATATACACATTTGTTTTCAAAAAAATTTGATATTCAAAACGTTCCCAAAATGAAAACGCTTGAAAATTCGGTACAACCTACGTATTATGTAGTTCATTAAACCAAAAAATCCACAAAGAGTATTCAGACTAAAACCAGAAGAAATTGTGAATTTTAGAGAGTATTATCCTATATTAACTGTGGATGTAATATAGGTTGTTGATGGTTTTGAGGTACCTGTTGGCACACATTGGGTTTCTTCAGGGTTGATCTGGCATAATTCCGAAATGGATGTGTGGGAAGTGGGCCCACTGAGGGCAAGAAAACAAAGCAAAGCAACAATCAAATCAAGAACCCTTTTTGAGAAAAATATACTGAAACTTCTGAATATGTAAGGGTAAAAATGAAACCCTAGTAAAAGGAAAACCTAAGAAATTGAGGCACTGTATTCTTGGATCTTACATTTTTTGCAGCAGCGCTGAAGGCCTCCCTGTGACTTATATCAGGATTTCCAGCTTTGATGCGTTGGATCTCGTCCCTGCAAATATATTTTTGCTTATTTCAATAGACTTTTTCTGCAAAGTTAGGGTCAGAATGCAGTGAAGAACCTCATAAAGTTATAATGATTTTGTAATTAAGAACCCCAACTCAGCCCAACTGTTGGCGTTATTGAGACTCGAGTTCTATCATGAAACTCATTTTTCCTAAAAAAACTCATTTTAATGGTAGTCAAACTAGATAATTGGTAAGATTAATTATTACTCACTTGATGAACCGGTTGTAAGCAGATGGCACTCTTTGTCTCTTCTCTGGATCTGACAATGGACAGAAATGCGATCAGATATCAGAAAAAACAAACAAAAGAAGACATTAAATGGCTTGGCTGGCCTTCTGCAAATCTCTGCATTCACAATCTCTCTCTCTCTCTCTCTCTCTATTATCACTTCATCATTATCTAATGATTCATCTTCTTTTTATTTTTTTATTTTATTTTTATTTTTATTTTTTTAATCATGGATTCTACTTTTCAGACACTATCTTGATTTCCACGAAAAAAACAGAAAGAGGAAAAAAAACAGATCTGATTTAGGGAAGGAAACTTCTTTAACAAAATTTAGGGTCTGAAAAGATTTGGAAGAAAAAAATTACTGAAAAGCTACAGATTTTTGTAGGGGAAAACTGTTGATGAACAATAAAACCATGCTATCTCTTGGTTCAAAATGGGAGTTTGAATAGTATCAGATATTAATTGGCAAAACATTAGGAAAAAAACAAGGAAATAATTTTGCAAATATTCAATAACATCCTTGTTAAAAAAAAGTAAAGTTGAGGCACTGTTTAAGAGTAAACATAGAAAGAACAATTTAAAGATTATTTTCTTATTTGTCTAACAGAATACTGTATACTGGAAAGGATATGTTGACTGCGACTGAAAATATTCTGCACCCTCGTAGGCACGAAGGGTGGTAGGCCAAAGAAATGGCACGAACATAGTTGTGTTGACTGTGTGAATTCTTTTTCTCCATTTGAGTAATACATCGAAAGAAATGAACATGGAGAAATTGATAATCTCACGTCTATTGGGGACAGGAGGCTTGGGAAGCTCATCGCCTCGAATGGAGGTCAAGGACTCGTTCAGATTAGGCTGATTCATTGGCAAGTTTGATGGCGGATTGCGAATCTCCTCCTGAATACAATATATACAATTAGGGAAAACAGAAAGAAGCAAATACAAGAAAAAGATTATTTGTTATCCTAACTTGTATATTTTCCATGATTCAAAACCTTGATGTTTTTATGAGCTTTAAATTAGATCTTATACTGCAACATTTGGGAACCCTAATAACTTTCGAGTCATATATACCATAAGATTCTGAGGAGAGAAGAATGAATTTCCAAGATGAAGCTGATTAGCCGTAGGAACAAAAAAGCCGCGCATGTTCACGGAAAGAAGGTTGGTGCAGTGGCCGCATCGAACCGTCACAGTCTTGAACAAGCTTGTGCAAGGAACACCCACCTGCACATCAACAAAAAGAAGCCAAAATCACACTCAAAAAAATAATAAATTAAGAATCTCATAAGAGAGGCACGAATTCCCCCAATGTCTCGACTATTCAGGTAAGACTAGTCACTCTCAAAGAATTTTTCAAGAATCCTACAAGATCTGAAGAAAATTAGATGTATAAACAAAGAAATGAAATAGGGAAAAAGGGATTATGATAAGACAGTGATGATTCGTAATAGACAGACGGAGAAGAAGATGATGATGAAGACAAGTGATACCGCGAGGACAGTGTCACAAAAGTTGCAATGGACATAACAGAGCTGCTCCGAAGGAGAAACATGGTGGTGGTCCGGTGCAAAAGCAGATGATGAAGAGGACATTCTTTTTTTCTTTAACCTTTCTTTTAATTTTCTTTTTGATGATTCTCTGGATTTGATTTGATTGATTGATAGATTGACTGATCAAGGTATATATATATATATATATGGAAGTATTGACAGATTAAACACCTTTGGATCTGATTTCTCAACGTTTTTTTCTTTATCTTTTTCTTAGTTATAGAAGACAACAAAGAGAGCAAGTGTAAGAACAAGATGGGGGCGAGCAAGGTGGGTGGGTTGTGTTGGGTTGGGTTGGTTGGTTGAGTGGGTGCCCCTATTGTAATAGTGATTCCAACAAAACAAAAAAGTTGTGTTTTATTATGTTCACTCCCTATAATTTCCTCAATAATTTATACTAATAATGCAATACATATACAGACATTTATGTACTCACATATTATGTTTTCATAAATTTCAAACGACCACATAAATGAAGTATATTCATTACAATGAAAAGAACTAAAGATGAATACAAATTTAAGACCGGTACATAACAAGGTCCCAGACTCACTGAAATGAAAAGCATGAACATAAAGATTTTTTTTTTTTTTTTTTTTTTTTTTAAAACTCAAGCCTCTAGAGAGGTGGAGTATACTGTATTTATTTAATGTATTGAAAATAAGTAGAAGCACATATACAACGATATATTCAATCTATACTTTTTATATTAAAAATTCAAAAAGTCCATATGTATTCAATCGGGCGTCAATAATCTTTCTAAAAATTCTGAGTTAATGAATCAAGACATCGTCGCTAATTAACCCACGAGATTTTGGGAGATTTTAAAAATATAAAAATTGTCTTTTAATATTCATGTTTTGTCCTTCTCATAATCTCTTTCCTCTTCCTTTCTATGTACCCTAGAGCTTTGATCATAAAAATTAGGGAAAATTCCAGCGAGGTACCAAACCTTTCGTTTATTAGCAGACTTTGTCCAAACCTTTAATTTGTGCCACCTACAGTTTCAAACCTTTCAAAAATATGCACTGGGGTTCAAATGGATGGAAACCGTCCGTTTGACATTTAGTTGACCAATAAAATTGAATTTTGACCAGTTTTTGACCAACTTAAAAGTGTAAAAAGGTAAATTTGCTATTTAATTCTGTAATAAAACAAATAAACTAATATACCAAATAAAAATAAAAGAAACAACTATTCATCTTTTTCTTCCCCCACCCCACCGCTGCTGCAATTTTCCCAACAAAAAATGCTGGAAGAACTAGGCTTCTTACTTCGAAAAACTAGAAGAACTGGAATTTGGTGTTAGGGACATGAATCTCTTTTTCTTCATATTTCTAGTTCTCTCTGTATAATTTATTGTGTAAAACGTCAACATCTTCTCTGAGTCTCTCATTTTCTGCTTCAAGGACTCAATCTTTTTCCTACACCTCTCGATTTCCGAATCTTTGTTTAAGATCTCGTTTTCAAGAACCGAAACAATGGCTACTGACTTACACAATTTTCGAAGCAAGAAGCTCAGTTCTTCCAGCATTTTTTATTGGGAAAATTGCAGCAGCGGTGGGGTGGGGTGGGGGAGGGGAAAAAGAAGATGAATAGTAGTTTCTTTTATTTTTATTTAGTATATTAGTTTATTTGTTTTATTATAGAGCTATTTACCTCTCTATCCTTTTAAGTTGGTCAAAATTCAATTTTATTGATCAACTGACGGTTCAAATGGATGGAGGTCAAATGGACGGTTTTCATCCATTTGAACACTCGGTGCATATTTTTGAAATGTTTGGGACTGTGCGTGGCACAAACTAAAGGTTTGGGCAAAGTTTGCCAATAAACGAAATGTTTGGTACCTCGACTGTAATTTTCCTAAAAATTATTTTTTTTTCTTTCTTTTCTATTGGTTGTATTTGTTATCGTTTCCTTTTTTCTGTATCTCTTGTTTTATCATTTCTCCCTATTTTCTAAGAAAAAAGATCAATAGAAAACATCTTCTCTTACTTTTCATCCAATTTAGCTATGAAAAATATTAATTTGTAATTAAAACTTATAAGATTTTTTCAAAAGAAATAAAAAATTTTAATTAAAAATATTGATTGATCATTAAAGATTTTACATATAGATAATATTCAAAATAGAGATTTAAAAAAAAAATCAAATATTACTGAAATATTATACATTTTTTATTTAGATTATTTATTTATATAATTGAAATGACTTGAACTTTTTTATTACAAAGACACGGGAAGGTTGATGATAGGGATCAAACCTCCACGTCCTATATGGGAACAGATGCTCTGCATTCAAGTAAATTTTATTCTAAATAAAAGCCCACACAAGTCTATGGAAGATTTCTATTAATTATTTATAAAAGTCAATATGTCCCGATTTCGTCAAAAGTCAATCATTTAAAAAAAGAAAAAATGTCTGTAAAAATCATTAAAAGAATAAATTGAATGCATCCCTAATCAACAAGTGTATCTTTATATTTAAATAACGTCTTGTATGCAATAGAAAATATTTTTAAATTTAAAGAGTAAAATATTAAACTCTTTATTTTGAGTTCTTCACTTTAGTTTTTTCAATAACATTTACTTTTTCCTAATGTTTTAATCAAAATATAAATTTTTAGATCTTATGGCTAAAATACTCAAATATGGCAAAGCAATCAAGAAATGAAGCATTAACATTGAGTGGGACTAATCACTCGTCGACTTGCACAAATTGAATGAGCAAGCCTAATAATGAGACAAGGCTCGAAACTAGTCACACTTTTGTTCAAGGAGTCGGCCCGGCTCCCCCATTTAACACTCCTATAAGTATCCAAACAAATAGATAAATATAAAATTAGAGTATATCTTATTATAAATTTATATTGGTATTATTATAAATTAAAAATGTATATGATTTTTCCCTCTTTGTACACCTCGAGGCAATCTAATTTATTCTACCATTCATATATAATTTTGAAAATTTATCATACTATCCTTGTGTAACTCACAAGGTAAAGTCAAAATATTTTATTCCTCATTTACTACAATTGTGCTTGACGTAGATTTTAACACGAGTAGTATTCTACTGTTCATGTATAATTTTGAAAATTTCTTGTACTATCCTCGTGTAAGTCACAAGTTAAAGTCAAAATATATTTTTGTTCTTTATGTATTGAGATTGTTCTAAAAACGTTGCATAAATGATATTATCTAAACTTAAAAAACGTTTCCGTATCCTTCTACTCTACGACAACATCCATATTTGCAATATACGACCAAATATTACAAAAGGTTTTCAGCTACGGTGTTGGAACATTGCAAAATGCTTTTTTTTTTTTTTTTTTTTTTTTTTTTTTTTTTTTTTTTTTTTTTTTTTTTTTTTTTTTTTTTTTTTTGGTCATAGTGGAGGTAAGTTGATTGTGATTCAAATTGTTGTGGGTTCCATTAATGTATAGTTAAAATTAATTATAGATTTTGACTTGAGGTTAGAAGAAAATTTTAATTCATACCAAACAGAGACTAATTCTTTTAATCAATAAAATAAAATAAATCAAACAAAATAAGAAGGCTGTGTTCTGTTATATCTACTCCCAATATTTAATTTCTTCATTTTTTAAAATTGCTTATAAGTCATAACATGCATATGTACATAAATATTGTTAAAAGATGATGTGTCTCTGTTACTCTATACATCCATACTTGAGCCGCAGCAGACAAAAAGAGGACATGTAAGAAAAATGTATGGTTGGCATTCCCAATGGATTTTATTTGTGTGTAATTTATATGTGAGATAGAGATATAGAGTGAGGGGCAAAAGCGGCAGAGGTGGGGGAGAGGACTGAGAAAGGGACGTGTGCATTGGGTGATTAACTTTCGCTCATTCAGCTGTAGTTTTCATAGTTAAAGAGGGGTTAAGGGTTGGGTGTGTAAGCCTATTTTTTGTTAAATGTCATCCATGGTCACTGAAATATTTAGCAAAATCTCAATGAGTAAATAAATTTTAATTTGTCTCGATCGAGTCACTAAACTTCAATTTTAGTTTTCAAATTTCAATACTTTGCAACTTGGAGTCCGGGCAAGGGAGGATGTATAAGTCTTTTCCAGGTTAATTTCATATGCAATAACTAAGTTTTCCGAATACATCAATTGGATCAATGAAATTAATTTGTATCAATGGGATTACTAGACCTCAATTTTAGTTTTATATTTCATCCATCTTATACATCTCACAAATTGAAGAATCGTTTAATTGATAATTATACCAAACAAATCTTTCATGTAATAGCGGCATAGTATGCTGTCTTACCACTATGCGAAGTCATAAAAATGTTAAAATAAAAGAAACATGTCTTTCAATATTTAAACATATTAACATTGTCATAACCTTCATTTCACCATTTCTATTTCGATGGCACCAGCAATTACATGGAATATGAATTATGGTATAAGTGTCGACTAGGAAATTCTGTCAATTTGGGAGATAATAGGTGACAAAACGTGACGAGCAATATATTTGAAACTTAAGCCCCTCTTTGATTCCCATCCTTCAAAAATTCTCCTTCCCGTCTTTTTTTTTTTTTTTTTTTTTCGCACCCCCAATAAAATTATCTTACACATAAATTCAATTTTTTTTCTAATTATTAACCACACATTTTCCAAAAAAATACTACTACAAAACTTATTTTTTCGAAAAATGGGACTCAAAGAAATCGAAGTTTAGTGATATAATTGGGACAAATTAAAAGTTAGTGATCCAATTGAATTTTTTTTTTTTTGAAACTCCAATGACCGTATGCAGATGAAATTTTACCTTTATGTTTTTCTCGACTCCAAATTATTTATTTATTATTATTTTTTTATTTTTATGTACGTGATTAACCCTAGAGAAAGATTAATATAAAAGCCTTAAATGGCCGGCACCTATCCTCTGCACTTACTATTATTACATTTTCGTTGGAAGTCAAGTCCTCTATGTCCTTCGTCACGTTCCCACGCTTACAACGTTATTTTTGAGTACCATACATATTATTAATCTGAATTGTCTTTTCTCTTGCTTTGGATGTAGTACAAAAGAGTAAGATTATTAACTTCCTTATAATCAAAATTTGACTTTCGATGAGTAGAAATGAACCCGAAAGTAAAATTTCGTATAAAGTTAGTGGAAGGTATGGCTTTTATTTTGTCAACTTTCAAAGTTATGGATTAGTAGTTTATTTTGTAATTTTTGAATATTGAAGAGGAAGATCCAAAATACACAATCAAGTATCAAGAACAGTTAATCAAGAATCAAGAAAAAATGATTGAAATAATCAAATTGAAGAACAAGGCAAACAATATTAAAAGCAAGAAGCCAATCAAAAGGGTACTGAAAGTTAAGTATTTGGTGGAATTGCATTTACAATTATGGTAATAAATATGTGACAATCATTAAATTTTTATTTATCTGAATGGTAAATTGGTCCGATGGTAGGTTTGTTGTTTAACATTGCTTGTTATCAATATTTGATTAGTATACCAAAAGTGCCACTTAAAAGTTGGCATTTTTGTCCAAAGACTAAATATGAATGTTTTGCTCTGTCTCTTGTGATGATGTTTACCATTATATGAATTAATTGATTGTTAAATACAGTTTTTAATTTGAGCATATTTCTTTGGTTTTGTTTTCTATTCATTTAACTTCTCTACTTCTTCAATATCTGCCAATATCAACTCAATTCCTACGCTTAATGGAATTAACTTTATGGACTAGAAAGAGAATGTTTAAATCATTCTTGGCTACGTAGACTTAGACCTTGCATTAAGGACTAAACACCCCGTTGCACTTATGGATAAAAGTTCGTTGATGAAAAATGAACTTCGATAAGTGAGATAATTCAAACCGCATGAGTCTTATGATCATGAAGTGTGGAATTCCAGAATCATTCAAGGGCGCATTGTTCAATAAGGTAACGATTGGCAAGGAATTTTGTGAAGAAATTGAAAAGCATTTTGTGAAAAGCAATAAGGCCGAAACTAGTATGCTTTTGGTAAACTTTATTTCATTAAAGTATAAAGGTAAAGAAAACATTGGAATTATTAGGGGTGAACGCGGTTCGGTTTGGACTATATTTTCAACTTAAACCATTTTATGCGGTTTGAAATTTTTTCAAACCAAACCAAATCATTTTATTTTTCGAACCAAACCAAATCAAACCATAATTTGTGGTTTTGTTTCGTTTTAATCCGTGGTTTACCTTTCGACATTATAGTAATGTATTTAACATAAGTTAAATATAAGTTTAAACGAGAACTAATAATATTAAATGTTAAATTACATTCATATTTACCAAGAAACCCATGAATAAATTATTTTTAAAGTTGCTAAAAGATGTTAATAGAACAAATACATCTTTCTTTATTTTTATTTAGATTTTCTCATTTGACATTTATATTGTCTTATAGCAGTTGGTAAAAATAGAGTTACATTATGTTATTAAGGTTTGGTTAAAACTCCTTTCGTTTTGCTAGTGAGATGTTAAATAGGAATTGAACGGATTATGTTTAGATGTACAGATTGATAGAGTTTCGACTTATTGGAAATTGATGAATTTCATTCTCTAATTACTTTATGAATGTAGAAGATAGTAGTATTAGTTAGGAAATTTTAACATTTTCACACAATCAATCTGATTCGATCTTTGTTCTTTTCAAATCACAAACAAGTTCATTAATCATCTAGGCACACAAATAATCTTTTTTCTATTCAAGCCACAACTCACAAGTGTAAAATAATTTCAAAAAAAAAAAAAAAAAGGAACAATGGAAAAAAAGTTTGAATAAGAATATAAAACTTACCGAAAAAGAGAAGAGAGAAAAAGGCGATTCAAATAGAGATTAGTGAACTAACAGGAAAATACGACTAGCAATTCGTTCACTAGTAGCAGACAAGCGTCAAATGTTAGGGTAATGAGAGTTTATGTTAGGGTTTCTGAAACTTTGGGCGTAATTTGTTGATATAGTTTTATAGAATTATAATTTGGATCATTGCAAATATATGCTTCTTCTTTTTTTCATTTCATATGATTTTGGAATAATTTCAATTTAGCTTAGATATCGAGTAAGGACATGTATTGTGAACTTGTTAAATCATAGATCAATAATGATGAACCTAATTTACTTTTTATGATTATTTCAATAGGCTAGTTTAATTTGTAATGCTAAATTAATATTTTTTTTTAAAAAAATGAAAACTGTAAAATTTTTAAGTTAATAAAATTAATTTTTAATTAAAAAATTTAAAAACGGTTCGATTCGATTTTGTGCGATTTTTGAAATCAAAACCTAGTCCAAACTATTTTGAAACAGTTTGGTTTTGTTTGAAGGAAACGAAACCATGGATCCACGTGGATCTGAAACAACAGTTTCAACTCAACGATTTCGGTTCGATTTTCGATTTCGCAATTTTTTTGTGCAGCCCTAGATTACATCACGGATATGTCTCATATTGCTTCAAAACTAATGACATTAAAGCCTGAGTTGTCTGATAATTTACTCGTGAATTTGGTTTTGATTTCTCTTCTTGCATAATTCAATCAATTTGAGGTCAATTATAACTGTCAAAAGGAGAAGTGAACTTTTAATGAGCTCATTTCACATTGTGTGCAGGAAGAAGAATGACTGGAGAAAGATAGAACAAAAATGCTAAGAAGAAGTTCAAGAAAAGAAGGATTAAAGAAACTGCATCCAGTTCGGTTCAAAAGAAAAAACAAAAACTTGGCAATGATGAATCATCTGGCTATTACTTTTATGAAATATCGAGACACTTGAAGAGGGATTACACTTGAAGAGGGATTATACTAAATACCATGCTTGGTGTGTAAAGAAAAATATGTTTCTCACTTTGGTTTGTTCTGAGTTTCATTTAGTTTTAGTACTTAAGACATATTTTGTGGATTGATTTCGGCGTCACCACTCATATAAGTGCGCCAATGTAGGGTTGCCTTAATAGTTGGAAGCCAAATTATTCTAAAAGATTCATGTATGTAGGCAATATCAAATCAGTTGAAGTTGAGGTTCTAAGGACTTTTAAATTATTATTAAAGAGTAATTTTTATTTGAATTTTAAAGAAACATTTATAGTACTGTCTTTTAGACAAAATTTAATTTTTATTTCTATATTGGACAAATTTCGTTATTCTTAAACATTTGGAAATAATCAGTTTAGTCTTTTTTTTTTTTTTAATTCAAACTTTGTTGGTACCGATTCTTTATTTCTATATGATAATCTATATTTGCTTGATTCGGTTGCCTCTCATAATAAAACCTTGCATGTGAATTCACCAGTTATTAAACACAAATTAACAAATGTGAATTTTGCTTTATTATGGTATAAATGATTAGGTCACATTTCTCAAAAGAGAATTGAAAAGTTTGTGTTAAAAGGGATTCTTAATCCCCCTAATTTTTCGGACTTAAATGTTTGCATTAATTGTATTAAGGGGAAACAAACAAAACAAACAAAGGAGTAGGAGTGTAAACTTTTTCCCAGAACCGGTGGAACCAATCGGTTTGGCCCCGGATCTTCTAAAAAACAATTAGATTTCGGGACAAATTTTTAAGAATCGACCGGTCCGGTCCGGTTCTAGTATGGGAACCGCAAGAACCAGGCAGTTCTCATTGGAATTTTTCTTTTTATCGGGTAAAATATATGACTCAATCTCCAACACTTTTATAAAAAATAATCGAATTTCTTCTTAATTTTAGACTCCAGCACTTTCTTTCTTCTATTTGATTCTATCCTTGTCTTTTCTGATAATTCTTTGATTAATTGATTTTCAAGTCAAATTAGAATATTTGGTAAATCTATATCTAAATAAATTTATTTACAATATATAATTTCATTTATAATATGCTAAATTTTTATTTTGTTTTCACTTTAATTACATGATTTTTATTTTGTTTTCACTTTGTAAATCTATACCTAAATAAATCTTTGAATAGTATTTTTGGTTATTCTATATTTTGTTAAAAGTATTACATTGGTATCATTTTTAGAGTTTTTATTAGTGAATATTTTGTTTTGATGTTTTCAATGTAAAGAACCGGACTGAATCAAAACCGATTGGTTTCGTTTCGGTTCGGTTCCCTAGTTAGCTATGGAACCACTGGTTCCCTAAAATTTCCATTGGTATTCGATTCGGTTTGATTTCCTTTGGAATTGGACCAAATCGGATCACACCCACTCCTACAAAGGAGATTAGATGCGCTAAGGGATTCTCGATCATCTTAATTGAATTAAAGAAAAACAAACAAACAGAAGAAGATTAGGGGTCAATATAACTTTGAACATCTTAGAACTAATTCATACGGATATCTGTAGGCCATTTCCTTCGAGTTCTTAGAATGGTCAACAACCATATATCACATTCATCGATATTTTTTTTTTTATAATTGCCCGCATCTCATTCATGAGAAATCCTAATCATTAGACATATGCAATGCTTACAAGGTTGAAATTAAACATCAACTCAGCCAATGAATAAAACACGTCATATCTAATCGTATCAGTGAATACTATGGTAGATATGATAGATCGGTAGAACAACGTCTAGAGTCTTTTGCTAAATTCTTAGAGGAATGTAGAATAATCCCACAGTATTACATGTCAGGTTTTCCTATCATGAATGGTGTTGCTGAAAGACAAATTAAAACACTTGAAGATATGATAAGTAGTATGATTAGTCATTCCACCTTGCCAAAATCTCTTTAGGGAGAAAAATTAAAAATTGCATCTTATATTCTCAATAGAATTTCAAGTAAAACAATTGTCAAAATACCTTATAAACTTTGGATAGGCAATAAGCCTAATTTGAAGCATTTACACATTTAGGGTTGTCCATTTGAGGCAAGGCCTTATTGGCCTAATGAAAAGAAACTAGAAACCAGAATAGTCAGTTGTTATTACATTGGACACTTTGAGAGGTCAAGGATTACAAATTTTATGATCCCACTAAGAGGTTAATTTTTGAAACGAGAAATGTCCAGTTGTTTAAGGATGTAGAGTTTGCAAGAGAGGTATGGCTAGGGATTTTGTTTTTAAGATGAAATATATAAGTATCCCTTCTATTGCAACAGACAATGATCAGGACCAGAGACAAATTCTTGCTCCAGATCTTGTTCAAGAAGTGATTTTTGATCAAGACAATACTCTCTACTCCCTATATACAATCAAGAGATTTTTCCAGAAGAACAAGCTCAAAAACATTAAGAACAAATGCCACTAAGGATATCCATTAGAGAAAAGAGACGCAATTTTGGATGACTTTATAGTATTTGTTCAAGAATATGGGAATGGCATTGAATTCATGGAAGAAAATCCAATCAACTTTCATCAACTAATGCAAAGGGACAACTCTCAAAAGTTGATTGATGCCATGAATGAGAAAATAAAGTCCATGAAAAACAATGATGTTTGAAAACATGTCTCATTGCCTAAAGGTCATAAACCTATTGGTCGCAAAAGGATATTCAAAACCAAAAGGGATTTGAAGGGTAATATGGAAAGATATAATACTCGTCTTGTTGCAAAGGGCTTTATTCAAGGGGAAGACATTGATTATAAAGAAACTTTCTCTTTGATTTCAACTCTTTCAAGATTATTATAGCATTTGTAATATATTTTGATCTTGAGCTACATCAAATGGATGTAAAGGCATCATTTCTCATTTGTAACATTATAGAGATAATTTATATGGTGCAATCGAAAATCTTTATGTTGAGAGATAAATGCAGGTGATTTTGAGATAAATACAATTAATGATTATGTGTATCACAAGTTTAGTGGAAGCAAGTACATTTTCTTGTTATTGTATGTTGATGACATATTGCTTGTCTGCAAGGGTATATGCTTGTTGTTCGAAACTATGAGATTTTTATCAAAGAATTTTAAAGCGAAAGATATTTGCGACGCTAAATTTCTATTAGGGATATGTACTAGAATCATTCTCATGTTATTATTGAAATATTACAAAAGAGCTATATCAATAAGGTACTTAAGAGATATGGGATACGTGATTGCAAACGTGAGATATCCCTATTCCCAAGGGAGACAAATTCGGTCTCAATTAATGTCCTAAGAATGACCTTGAAGAAAATGAAATGCAAAAAATTCCCTATACTTTTAGCAGTTGAGAATCGATAAATGCTTAAATATGCACACGTTTGGACATTGTATTCTTTGTTGGAATGCTAAACAGATATTTAGTTAACCTTGAGATGGATCATTGAAAAGTAGCCAAGTGGGTTATACGTTATCTACAGAGATCATTGCTTATTCTAATTCTGATTTTCTGGATTTCAAGATAGTAGGAGATCTACATCTGGCTATGTCATTTGGTTGGTTGGAGGAGCTATATCTTGGAAGAGTTCTAAGCAGACATTTGTAGCTTTTTCAGCCATAGCAAAGGAATTTGTTGCATGTTATAAGGCATACAATCAAGAAATATGGCTGTAAAATTTTGTCATTAGGCTACGAATTCTGGATGAAATTAAAAGACCAATTAAGTTGTTTTCTGATAATAAGTTAGGAGTTTTGTATTCAAATAACACCAGAAATTCAACAAAGTTTAAGTTTATATATGTCAAATTCATAGCTGATAAAGGAAGAGTTCAAAGTGATTAGGTTATTATAGAAAATATCGGGATAAACTCCATGATAGCATATCCTTTGACTAAAGGACTACTACCCAAGGTTTTTTATAAGCACACTACTCACTTGGGTGTTTTATATTTTGATGATATATTAGTTTAGTGGGAGTTTATATTTTTGAATGATGTCTCTCTTGGAGACATGATATTATTTGTGCACTTTCAATTTTATTTTAGAAATTAAATATTTAGTTATTTTCATTCTGATTAAAGTTTTTGGTTTTGATCTCATTAAAGTGTAAGATATTAAAGAATAAGGTAGGACCACTTGGAAACATACATGTTTACATAACATTACATGTAATTTTCATGCTATATATCTATAATTGATCTATGTCATTTGATTATGTGATATACATGACCATTGATGGTTTTTGTTATATTTCTTGTAACAAAGATTGCTTTTATCCTATTAACCAACTTGACTCTTATCCTAAGTATTCTATTTGGTTATTTACTAGGGAAAGGATGAATTCTTAGTGTGGACAATTTATAAGATATACTTGGAGGACACGTATGGTTAGGTTCCATTTGTACACTTGGTGGAATCTGGCATATTTTAACCAAATCCTTCGCATGGGCTCAACGTGCTAATATGGTCTAGGGAGGCTTACTTATCTTATAGTTTAGGAGCTTTATCCATCTTTAGATTGACATATTTGATGGACGACATTGTTTGGACGCGTTTGGTTATGATAGCAAAAGATTTGCGCTCATAAGGTTATGCACATTTACAATGATGCATATGTGGCCCAAGTGAGAGATTGAATTTTAATTTGACATGTTGGTCTACATATGTAATTAATTGTGCTTGAGACTATTTTAAAGTTAAGCTGGTTTAAAGTGATCAAATAAAGAATTAAAATTATTGGACTTTGGGCATCTAATTAAAGTGTTGGCCTAAATATGTGTAGAAACTAGATCCATTAGGATTGTATTTCATGATGGACAAAATACATATGAAAATTATATACAGGGTTATGATCTCCAATTCATGTGTGATTCTCATTCTTTGTGCCATTTCTTCAACACAAGAATATAAGTTAATATTTATTGAAGAGGAAGATCTAAAAGCCAGAATCAAATATTAAGAATAATTAATCAAGAGGAAAGATTGATGCAATCAAATTGAAAAAAACAAGGCAATCGATATTAAAAACAAGAAGTCAAATAGGAGGGGATCGCAAGTTGATCTTCAAAACTAAAGATTCAAGATTAAATTCAATGGAACGATGTATGTTTTGCATTAATTAGTTATCTTGTGGAATTGACATGGAGATGTTCACAATATATACGGATTTAATAAAGTTTAAGTTTAATAAATATTCAGATGGTTTTGTGTTATTTAAATAAGACCCACTATTCATCTTATTCCACCTCACCTCACTTCACCATTAGCACCATCGAATCGTCAAAACCAACTCAAATTGACCACCACCACCACTACTTTCATTTCGAATTCCATACCTCCACCACTATGTACTTGAGCTAGAATCCCTTGAATTATTGTTCATATTGAAACGAATTGAGATTGATAAATACTTGGTTAATGCTCGAACATATACTTGTCTAATTAAATTCAATTACATCCGCATGCATCAAATTAATTGGGGGAAAATTCAACAACTTCATGAGATAAAAATAAAATTGTAAAACCTCGTTTGACCATTGAACCGTTAAGTGAAAAAGGAAAAATAATTACTAACCAAATTTCAATAAAATAATCTAATCGCACCATAATATTAAATCTTCAAACACTCATCAACAGTGAGAGTTAGAAAGGTCCACAATGAGGTCCATCTTCGAAGAAGTGAATAAACTCGATAATATACTCCAAGGCATCTTCTCTACAAAATTCTTCTTCACTTTCTCTCTTTACATTTTTTGCATCTTGGGTTCTCCAACCACTATGCTACCTTCACCATCGACCACCTCGGCCACGACCTCTCCAATGAGATTTGTGGCTACCCAGGGCTATGCAATCTTCGACAACGACCTCCTCATCTATGATCATTTCTATGAGATCCGTTGCTACGAAGGAAAATGGATAAGATGGCTGCTTCCTCTTTGAGCTTCTTAAAGAGACAGATAAACAGTATATGTTTTTAAAAAATAATTATCACCTAATTATTGAAAAAAGTAAATGTAACTAATTTTATAATCAATCATGCTACTTGTACAAATATATATATATTTTTTACAATCTTGATTGACAACACATAATTGGCAACATAACATTCATCTATTTAAAAACTATTTTTTAAAACAATGGTCTAGATTTTGACAATATCAATGTTGTCAACCACAATTATCAACAATATTTGTACAAATGGCTTTTTTTGTTCTTTTATAATTGACACTTTAAATGTAGGGTTCATGGTTTTCCTTACTAATTTTGCATCAAAAAAATTTAAGAAACCTAAATATTATGTTATCCTAATATCTCATGTTGTGAGTAGAGAGGAACGCATGGGGGTGATGTGGTGCAGAAGGAATTATACTTTTATGGCAAAGTGGGATCGGCGCAGGCATAAATAAGCAACTTCTCGATTTTTGGAGAAATTTTGATCTATCCATTTTTGGAGAATTTTTAATCAAATTTGATTGGAAAAATGCCAATTCCTTCATTTAGGCATTCGTTTATGCGTTTTTCCTTTTTCGATAATTTTTTTTTATTATATCTCAATCAAATAAATTCCAATTTGAATTCCGTTTCTTAGAGGATAATCTGGAAAATTAGGACTTTCAATTTTAGTTATTATCTCGATTTTTTCCATTTTTGGAATATTATTATTATTATTATTATTTTTTTTTTTTCAAATTTTCCTAGGGTTTTCGCTGTAGAAAGCATTTTAAGTCCTTTAAGCCGCATTGATTAAAAGACAAAAATTTCATGAGTTTCATTTTTTCGTTTTTTTATTTTTTTTTATCTTTGTGAAATTTGTTCATCTTTCCTATAAATTTCAAAGCGAAGTTCATTCATTCACCATTCACTAAGGAGACGTCCAAAAGCCTGTGAGCCCCAATAGAGGAGGTGAATAAACGTGATGAGATCGCATAGTTGCGTCAACAAGAGAAGTTGTTGAAATAGCAAATTGCTGCACTCACACCACAAGCGGCAACATACGCCTGTGTCCCAACAGCTTAAGGATTTTGTAGATGAACATCCACTTGTGCCACTTGATCATCCAATAGATCTGCCAGTCCGATGGAGAGGTGGTGGCCAAAGGAGAACAAGCGCTGGGAATCAATGTTTAAGGTTGATGTTCCTGAGTCCCATAATGGATTAAGTCTAGAGGAATTCTTGGATTGAGTGATTGCAGTGGAAGAGGTCTTGGAATTTAAGGAAGTTCTTGCTGTTAAACTTGTTCTTCTCGTTGCAATGAGATTTCATGAGCGGGAAGCGATGTGTTGGCAGCAGACAAAGGTGACAAGATCCAGGTTAGGGATAAATTAAAGAAGTACATGAAGAAGCAAATTTTACACTATAATTATGTTTGGACCAAGTGTCAGCTATTGTAGAATTTTTGTCAAGGCATGAAGACATTTGATTCTAAACAAAGGAGTTTTACATGTTGATTACTAGGAATGGGGTGATAGAAATGGAAGAATAGTTGGTGTCGCGATATGTGGGTGATCTTCGTCCCCAAATAGAGGACACTCAATATATTTGATCGTATGTCAGTTTGAGGCACATTAAAGGGCGATATAGATAGAGAAACAGTAGTCCAGATGAAATATAGGTCATTTTCACTATAGATGTTTTTCCAGTAATCTATAGCTACAGACAAACACGTCTTATAATCCTAGCCATGTTAGTTCTTTTAGAGCAAATCCTGTTCAACAACCATCACGTCCTGAAAATGGTACTCGTTGTTTCACTTGTGAAGGTATGGATCATAGACAATCTGAATGTCTCAAAAATTCGCACAGAGAACTCTTTGTTGATGAGATGTACGAAGATTATGAGAAGAAGCCTATATTTGATAATGGAGATGCTGAAAAAGAAACAAAGGAAGAGGAATTAGTTGTTTGTGATGTGGGTCAAGCGTTGGTGGTGAGATGGAGTTTTTTGATTCCCCTGGAGAGTAAAAGTGATAGGTTGCTTAATAATATCTTCCAGTCTACATGTACTATTGGGGAAACGATCTGCAAGTTTTTTATGGGAGTCGCAAGAATGTAGTGCTTAGGAGGTCATTAAGAAACTGGATATGCAGACTGAGAAACATCCCAAACTGTATAAGTTGGCTTGATTGAAGAGAGGTAATGACGTTCACGTATCCCAGCGTGCTCTAATCAGTTTTCCATTGGATCTACCTACAAAGATCAGGTTTTGTGTGATATGGTAGAGATGGATGCATGCCATTTGTTATTAGAGAGATCTTCGCATTTTGATCAACACTCGTTTTATGACGAATATACTAACACGTACAGTTTTCTATTTTAGGAAGAGAAAATTGTGTTGCTACCCAACAAGAGCTCAGTTAAAACAGTTGGAGATAATACCAATTCTATTAACCAAAACAAAGTTTAATATGGAGATGGCATAATGTGGTATAGTGTATTTGTTAATAGGTAAGTCAATTGATACTGAGCAGAAGATTCCTCACAAAATTCGTCCTTTGCTAGAATAATTTCAGGAGATCTTCCCAGAAGAGCTTCTAGATGGGTCTTCATCACTGCGAGATATTCAGCACCAGGTTGATTTAGTGCCTAATGATACTCTTCTTAATCGGGCAATTACTGAACATGAAAAATTACGCAGATGCGTCGGGAAGCTTTTGTCAAATGTTGACATCAAGAAAAGTCTTTGTCTATGTGTTATTCCTGCTCTCCTTACACCAAAGAAAGATGGAACGTGGCGTATGTGCGTAGACAATAGTGTGATCAATAAGATTACGACATGTTACCTTTTTCCTATTCCTCACTTGGACGATTTGTTGGATCAATTTACCAGTGATTGTGTGTTCAGTAAATTTGGCTTCAAGAGTTGGTACCATCATATTTGTATCAAGCCTGGGATGAGTGGAAGATAGCCTTTAAGATGAGAGAAGGGTTATACGAGTGGTTAGTCATGTCATTCGGCCTTTCCAATGCGCCTAGTATTTTTATGTGGGTTATGAATCAATCTCTTCATCCATTCTTTGGTAAATTTGTTATAGTTTACTTTGATGATATTTTGATTTATAGTGTTAACAATGATGATCATGTCCAGCACCTTTGGGAAGTTTTTTTATTCCTTCGTAGGGATAAATTTTATGTTGCAGTGAAGAAGTGTACCTTTTCTAACTAACTGATAAGTGTGTTTTTACTCACTTGTTAGGCACTTTAATGTGCTATTTATTGATGAAATTAAACGAATTCCTATTCATAATTGTATAATTGTAGTGTTTGTAGGTCAAAATCCAAATTGGAGGAAAAATGGCTAAAGGAAGGAAAAGAGGACCAAAAGTGAAAAAAAAATGAATTCAAGGACCAAAGTTTCCAGGTGCGGAAAGTTTAAGGACCGAATGTTGCAAGTTTTGGAGGGCGTAGTTGAAAGAAAATTTAAACTTTGAGGACTAAAATGTACAAGTTCAAAGTTGATGGATCTATGGAAGAGGACATGAGCTACAAATAATAAAAATGGGATGTGGCATTGTAGCGGCGCCACAGTGCCACTATAGCAGAGCTACAATGCCATGACTCTATCCACTATGGCGCTATAGCGCCACAGTCGTGGCTAAGGACCTGTTTAGCTAAATTTTTGTAGTTAGGGATCATTTTGTAATTATAAAACACGGTTTTTGGGCCATTTAAAAGCAAAAATTGAACCATTTTTCTCTCATTCTTCATTCACTTGAAACCCTAGCATTAAGAGAAAAGGGAGGCAAGAAAGAAGGAGAGGAAATGCTACCTAAAAGGAGGAAAATCTCGAGGGAATCAAAACCAACACTAAGCAAGTTTCAAGGATTCGACCAAGGGACGGGTTTATTGTATTTTTTCTTGTATTTCTTATTATCTTTTCTTAATATTTCTTAAATCTCTCCATATTGTATTTTTTAAACACAATAGGTTAAACATTTTGGTATTGAGATGAATGAGAAAGTATGGCTAAACTATATTAATTTCTTATTCACAATTTAATGCTTATGTTCTTGTGTTTTTGTCATTGTTTTGAGTGCTTTATCATTATTGTGGCCACTAGGTGATAACGTCAAGCGATTTGTGTGTTTATTGAGAAAATCTTGAACACTTTAGTCTAAAGTGATAAAACCCTAGATTCTTGTGGAGATAGAGATATTCTCCTAACCCTAGGTAAACCTTTGAGTTATTTTCATTGATATTTAATGCTTTCGATTATGTTTAATCGACATAGAGAATAAGTAGGTTAAACCAATTGATTAAGGCTAGTTTCACTTGAGAAAGGTAATTAACTAAAATAGGAAAATCGGGTTTAACAAGAAAAGTAAGCAATGTTCTATTGAATTGTTGTGAGAAATTAATTTAGTGATGGCCAAGTGAAATAATGAATCCCAACCCGACTAAAATCCTACTCTTATCATAACTGCAATTAGTTATTCTATTTGAATGCTTAGAATCATTTTCTTTTCATCTTTAATTTCAAAAAATATTAATTGTGTGTGTCGTAACCATTATTTGAATCAACTCCCATGTAATTGGAATAAATACTCTTTGAGGGATCGACTCAGACTCAAAAAGTCCACTCTATTACTTGAAAGCGACCCGTGCACTTGTGATGTAATATTTTAGCGAACACTGACCATGTTGTTTTTTTGGTTTACGTGTTGTCAAAAGAGGGGTTAGCAGTTGATACATCCAAAATAGAACCAATAAGTCCAAGGCCACAGTTTAAGACTGTTACAGAAGTACGGAATCTTCATGGCTCTGCTTCCTTTTACCGTAAGTTTATAACACATTTCAGTAGTATCATGGCGCCAATTATAGGTTGTATAAAGGATAGACTCCTGAGGTAGAGGCATCTCTTCAGTTAATTAAGCAGAAATTGACAACTGGCCTACTTTTGGTGATGCCTAGTTTTACTCTGCAGTTTAAGTTGCACTGTGATGCACCGAAGATGGGTATTGGTGGTGTGTTGAACTAGAACAATTGTCCTGTTGCATATTTCAGTGAGAAACTTTCTGGCCTTAAATCTTGGTATGGTACTTATGCTGTGGAGTTCTATGCGATAGTCCTGGCGGTTTGACATTGACATCATTATTTGTTTTAGAAGAAATTCATTCTGTATATTGATCATGATGCCCTTAAACTCCTAGGTACTCAAGATAAGGTATCTACTCGACATTCTTCTTGGATTGCTTACTCGCAACAATTTACTTTTGTGATTAAGCATAACGCATGCGGAACAATGTGGCAGATGCATTGAATAGGCGATATACTCTTTTGATAGAATTGTGAGTGGAGGTCCCAAGTTTTGACACTATTTGGAATTTATCTGCTATTGATCAATATTTTTCACATATTATTCAAAAATTGCATGTGGGTGTGCATTCAGAGTTTGTTTGAGTTGACGGTTTTCTTTTTCAAGAAAACCAGTTATGTATTCCTGAGGGCAGTTTGTAGCTAAAGAAAATTCAAGAATTGCATAATGAGGACCATGTGGGCCGTGATCGAACATTATAGCTAGTTACTGCTTCTTTTGGCTATCATTGATCAAAAATTCGATAAGTTCGTGGTGCGTTGTCAAACATGTCATCTTGCTAAAGGCAAGGCTACAAATGCTGGTTTGTATTTACCTCACTACTTATTTCGACCCAACCTTAGACAAACATCAATATAGATCATCTTGGGACTTCCCCAAGGCTCATCGTGAATTTGATTCTATTTTTTGTAGTGGTTGATCGTTTTTTTCAAGATGGTCCATTTCATTCCCTGCAAGAATACTACGAATGCTATCAATGTAGCATTGCTGTATTTCCATGAGGTCTATCATCTACATGGTCTTCATATTTCTATTGTGTCTGATTGGATACTAGTTTTTTTTAGTCACTTTTGGCACAATTTATGCCTTTTGGTCAATACACAGTTGGACTTCAGCAACGCACATATCATCCTCAAACAGAAAGTCAAACAGAGGTTGTCAATTGTTTCTTGAGTGATTTACTAAATTGTTTAGCTGGTGATTACATCAAGTCTTAGGATAAAAAATTGTGTTGGCAGAATTTTATCACAATCATACAGTTAATCGAAGTACAGGCTTTAGTCCTTTTTAGGTAGTATATGGTCTTGTTTCTCGTAGTCCTCTTGATTTGATTCCAGTTTTCTACTACAGTTAAAATGCATGATAAAGCAGAGAATTTCATTCAACGGTTGTAGCAAGTTCATTCACAGACTTATGATCATTTGCAGGCTATTGTTACTAAGTATAGGCATGATGCAGATCTTAAACGTCGCCATATTAAGTTTGAGGAAGGTGACTTTGTTTGGGTTGTATTAACAAAGAATCGTATTCCTGCTCTTGAATACACGAAACTTGCCACAAGAGAAATTGGTCCATTGGAGATCATTGAAATGATTAATCCCAATGCATATTGTTTGAAGTTGCCCAATCATAATAGCACATCTGGCGTTTTTAATGTCAAGTATCTAGTGTCATTTCGTCGTGATAATTTTGATGATGATGTTACTTCCCTACCAAATTCGAGGGCCATTTTTTTCTCAACCAAGGGAGAATGATGAGGTGCAAAAGGAATTAGATTTTATGACAAAGTGGGATTGGCGCAAACAAAAATAGACAACTTCCCCAATTTTTGGAGAAATTTTGGGTTTGTCCCTTTTTTTGAGATTTTTTAGTTAAATTTGATTGGAAACGGATCAATGAACATGGACGATTTCGGGCAAATTCCTTTGTTGAGGCATCGTTTATGCGTTTTTCTATTTTGGTAACTTTTGTTTTGGTTATATCTCAATCATATAAATTCGGATTTAAATTCCATTTGTTGGAGGATAATCCTGAAGATTATGACTTTCGATATTATTCATTATCTCGATTTTTTTTCATTTTTGGAAATTTATTATTATTTAATTTTCCGAATTTTCCTATTGTTTTCCCGATATAAAGTATTGTAAGTCTTTTGAAGCCACATTGATTGAAATAAATAAAACATTTTAGTGAGTTTTTCAGCTTTGTAAGATTAGTTTATCTTTTCTATAAGTTTTCGATACGTCAGGAGTCACAAGGTTAAAATTTAAATTTTAATACAAGTCAATGTCAACAATTAATTTAATCACATATTTCAAAAGACTCGTCACTTTTCAATTTTTATCAAAATCTATTAAAATTTTGATTTTAATCCTCACCAAATAGGGATAAGATCATAATAGATTTGAGCCTTCTCTCACTCTCTCTCGCAACTCTTTCCATCACACATTTATCAAACCCTAATCATTCTAATTTTTCAAAATTTGTCTCGAGTTTATCCAAAAATTACTACATCTATTATAAAGTTTGACCCGCCAATGAAATTTTCAATTAATTAAAACCTAAATTTATGTTTATTGCAACAAATTCATTCTAACTTTGTTGGAAAGTGATTGTCATAATGCCAATGTCGACCTCATCTGCACTTTCACACATCAAACCCCCCAGATACAAACAACTTAGATCACTTTCACGTTTGAAAATTGAAAGCTAACTAGTGGTTGACAATGCAAGTTATAATTCTAAGGTTTTTATTTTTACCAAAATTTAAATTAATAGAAAAAATGGGCTTGAATTACATTTAAAGTTTGTTTTCATTTTGTCCAATTTATTTTGAATTTTGTATATTGAATTGTGTCAAATTGATTTGGAATTTGTTTGGAATGATTCATGTTATATAAATGATTTTTGAATTGTGTAAATAGAATGTGACTAAAATGATTGTGCCAAGTTTGACTTATATTTATCGATTGTGTTTATCTGAATTGATTATTAATATTGAGTATTGGGTATATGTTTTTCCTTTATATTACTTGAATTAATTGTTTTAATTGATTGTTTGTATCAAATACGCTACAAATTCGTTAAATATAAAATTGTGTTTTCCTGTGATAAACAAAATATTAAAGAGAGAATTTTCTTTAAACGTAAATATACATCTTTTTGGTCAAATATGAATCAATTAAGAATAAAACCAAAGCATTCGATCTTTACATGTTTGATTGTTCCACATAACTCAAAATTTCTGTCTGTCACTGGTTGTGAAAGTGTTTTAGTTTATTACTCTATCTTTTGAATAGGGCAAAATATTCGTCTAAATATAAATATAATATTTATTTAATGTTGAGGTTTGTAAAAAAATTATTTAACTCAAAATTTTTGTCTGTCACTAGTTGTGAAAAGTGTTCTAGTTTATTACTCTATCTTTTGAATTGTACACAATATTTGTCTAATTATAAATATAATATTTATTTAGAGGGTGTTTGAAACCCATTTTTAAATAAAATGAATTTTAGAATATAGATTGATGGAGAATGTGTGGATTAAAATTTTTTGATTACGTATAATATTATTTTAATAAAAAATATGTGATTGAAAAGAAGAGAGATAAAAAATACATTTTGAGAAAAATTAGAATCAAACATGACCTTAATATTGTTAGGCTCGTAAAAAAAAAAAAAAATTAATTTAGAACCTCATACTAATTAATTAGTTAGATCATTAAAATCTATCAGGCTAACACTGCTTGGGTCCTATATTTTTCTCCGTCTTCTTTTCAATTACACTTTTTTTTAACAAAATAATACTATAACTAAGCCAACAACTCTTTTTTTTCTTTTTTTAATCACACATTATCCAAAAAAAATCACTATTTCAAAATATGCCTTTTACTAAAATCTCATTAAAATGGAGCTTGAAAAAGGGCTAAATTAAATAATTTCTGTCTATTTTCTATTTTATGGGTCTAATATACTGATAAATCCAGGCCTAGCGCATGTTATGGCCGAGATTTTAAACTATTTAAAATCAATTTTTTTTATCGTTATATCACTATTCCAACGTTTATTTTTGAATTATTTTCTTGTAGGTAGGATTTACTTTTACCTCTACTATAAAAAAAATCAATTCTCAAAATCTCCACCAAACACCCTTCTAATAATATTAGTTCTTCATGAAGTACATAAATATTTTGATAAGAATGACAATTTGAACCGTCAAAATCGAAAACTGCGGTTAACCGAACCGAATGGGACGAGAAAAACCAAACCGGTGGTGCAACGGGGTGGATATGGTTTTTATTTTAATGAACCGATTCCTGACAGTGCAGGTATGGTATTTACGTCGTCGAACCGATTATTTGCTAAAAAAAACAATTAAATTGATTATTGGACTTTACACTACTTTTCTATCTAGCCCAAAACAAAATCCCCCCCCCATTACAGCTACATGACCCAGCCGGCCAACCCACTTACCATTAGCCTATAATAATAACATTAATATGATAGTATATAAATACAAACCCTACTTTCCACGAACCACAAACTCACGCACGACTCTTTTTATTGTTAATTTTTTCTATTGTCTGTAGAAAATTCTACTTCTAGAGCTTGAACATCATTTAGCAAGAAGGAAGCTGATGAAAATGTATATTTTTTTATTTAAATCTTAGTTAAGATCATTTTGGAATAGATAATATCGTTGTATTCTCTACTTACATTTCTTATTTACTATATAGGAATCAACTTTGAGTATTGATCTATGTTAGTAAAACTTGTCGGGAAAAATGAATCAAGTAACTTCGATGCACAACAATTAAGAATGAATGAAAAGTTTAGTATTATTATATTTATTATATAGTTTATTAAATTTTTATTTTATAATTAAAAATTGGGATAATGTTTGTATTTTCGTCTGAAATATTGTGTTTTTGTTTTCATTGATTTTTTTCATAAATTGTTTTATATCAATTTGACGGATGAACTTATAAAAAATAATTTATTTTCCTAGTTATTAACAAAAAAAAAAAAAAAAACATGCCGAACTGAATTGATTTATGTGGTATGGTGCGGTAAAAAAATTGATGGTGCGGTTATGATTTTGATCGAACCGATCTATAACAGAATCGTTGCCAACCCTATATCTTGTTGATATTATTGAGCTAGTACACATATTTACCCATCGGATTTATTTGGTTTTTTCTTTCTGTCGTTTCATATAGAGTTAGTTGTGGTACGGCATTGCATGCAGAAAGTGTACCCGAAACCCTTACATGAATGTGACTACATATAAAGTATATACCAGTATTTTATTTTATTTTTTTAATTTTTTTTGGGATCTCTGATTTTATATTGAAGCAAGATATTTGTTTACTCTTTTCTGTAAATTATAATTAGTTTAGTATAATCATATAATTCGTTTTTCATGGCAACAAAAACTTAATTCATCGTCCCTTGAAATAATTAGGCGAATGATATACAAACTCGAAAAAGAGATATAACCGACCGGTCATCGTATTTCTGCCCACATTAAGCCCCTCTTTTGGCTTCATTAAAATAAATTTTTGGAAAAAATAAAATTTTTTTTTTGAAATAATGATTTCTTAAAAAACTTATATTTAAAAAAGAAGAAAATATTTTGCATTTACATGTAATATTTCTCAGTTGGAGAATGTATGATTGAAACGAAAAAAGAAAAAAAGGTAATTTGAATAAAATGAAGCCCAAACATAAACTAAGCTCTTGTTTGACACCCATTATAAAGAGAAATTTTCGTAAAATGTATTATAGAATAATATTTTTTGGGAGAACGTGATTGAAAAAGAAGATTTTTTTTTATTTACTATGATATTATATTATTGAAGAATATGTGATTGAAAATTAAAAAAAAAGAAAAATATATTAAAATTTTAAGAGTGTCAAACAAAGGTTGAATGTCATATTAAGGTTAAGAAAGTAAAAATATGTTAAAACGTAGGCTCATGGCCATATCCACAAATTTTTTTAACTTCAAGAGTATTAGATAAAATTTACGTTTGATATTTGCAAAATAAATAGCCCTTGTGATACTATCAATCGAAGGTTTTTCAAATTTTATATTACTATTCACGAAACATGCTTCATTACTTTGCACATTATTTTGAGGTTTTTTTCTAAATAAAAAAAAATAAAAAATAAAAAATCTTTTAAAAATGTTATTTTGAAATGTTGAATTATCATGTTTCATTCTTACATGAATTTCACGTAATATATCATGAAAAACAAAATATAATTAAATAATTTAGTAAAACTCAAACTTCAAATTCACGTATGTTGCTAACATTGACAAAAGCATAGTATATTTCAAGAATATAATTCGATTCTAGCTACTTGTGATCTTGATTCGTTTGTCATAAAAATAAAACCTTGACTAATGCATGGAAACCTTCCAATTTCTTATACCTAATTTTTAATATTTTAAAATAATTTTCAACTAACGGAAAATATTCTTCGCAATCTCTTATTCCTATGGATTTTAAAAATTTAAAAACCACCCAATCAAATGAATTCAAGAATTCAAACATAATGAAACCCAAAAACAAAAATCTTAATTGAAATCTAATTTCGTATTAAAAAATAAAGAGTTTTAAAACACTTTGCAGCTAAATGAAAATAAAAGGTTAAGAAATGGCCAAACCAATGAACATAGGAATTTAAACAAGTTGAAATTCAATAAAAGATAGAAGTTTAAGTAAAAGACTAATAAAGAATTAATTAAAATAATTCAACCACCAAAAGAAAGACAAAACTATTTAAAAATTATAGAGTGAAAAAAGAAGTTACCAAAAATCAATCAACCGAAAGAAAAAGAGATAAAAGTTAAAACAAAATGGAGAAGGGTAAATATCATGCTATTATTGATATGTTGTATATTATTTTTCTATTTACTATTCATTTGGATTCTACAATAATTTTCCGTTAAATAATTATATCCATCTAATCAATTAAAATAAAACGTTCATTTGAGGCGAAGAAAATAGTTTAAATTATATTTCAATCCCACACAAACGAATCAGGTCATCATTTTTTTTTAACTGTTTTCTTTAAAATAATTATATCATTACAAATCAAAGATAGAATCTGAAATAAAATAAAACAAGAACATTAAATTTGGGGCAAAGAAAATAGTCGATTTCTCTCTATTTTAACAGCCAAAAGGATGTGTCACAATCGAAACAAATTTGACTTATTTATTTCTTCAAAGACAGAAAAAAAAATAAATTTCAATTTTTCTTGATTCCGACCGACATGCATTACCATCATTATAACAAATGATCCAAGGTTAGGGTTTAACCTTTTTTTTTTTTTTTTATCAAACGTTAATTAGTTTATTTTTCATTATTATTAAAGCTTGCGTTGCCCATGAGTCATTTAAAAAAATGTATTTAACGTAATTAATTAGTTGAGAAATTTATTTTATTGGCTGTCAGCTGCTGTCGTTGACAAATATTTATCGAGTGATGCTACAGTTTCACAGGCCCCTGCCAAGGAAGATACAATGTGAGCTCCACAATAATTTTTTTTTTTTTTTTAAAATACAGGTGAGCCCTTCCACACAATGAGGGGCCTGTAAAGCTCATTCTTCATATTTATCATAGTTGAGAATTTGTACCTTCCACGGAAGTGTTTGACTGGTCTAAGTGGTGACTTATTTATAAATATTTCAAGAATATATATTAAACGTTATTTTATTTTTAATAAATTTATTATTCATTATGTAATATTTTTTGGTAATTCTGTTGGATTCATTGTTTAATCTAATGAAAGATTTAAAATAATTAAGTCTTAGCAATTACAACTAATCATGTTAATTTTGATCTGTCTCATTCTCTTAACACATTTTACTGTAGTTTCTCACAAGCCTAATTAGGTCTTCATAAGTATATCTAAAATGCTTAGTCTATCAATTAATCCCCGAGCAAAGTCCAAAAGATGAAGAAGCTTGTCGTAAAGCCATGTAAAAGCAGATTGGGAGAAGGTCGCTTTTGCGATTGACTATGTTACACATTCATGTACTCAAGCATGTGCACACATGCTTGCGTACACAACACGTGCTTGCATGAGCATGTGAATCCCATGAAAATTGACCAAGAAAAAAGGTTAGTAGTTGTTAACACCTATATTCATTATTGGATAAATATCGATTCGTCCATCTGAACAATAGGACTGTTATGCTTATAATTGTCTTAAATCCTGATGCCAACGTGGGAAGGGTACAGCCAAGATTAAGCCTACATGCACTTGAAAGCCCGGATGGGACTTTGTCCTAATTTCTCTCAATAGAAACTAGCAATTTATTATGCACATCCCAAGGGCCATGCTCATATACTCACCTACCCAGCCAACCACCGCCAAAGATATTAATCGACTAGTAGAGAGTCGTCACAAGCCTAGATTGACTAGTTCGAGCTTTACTATACACGTACATCATTTTTTCTTACTAAATATCAATACATTTTTTAAATCTCGACACATTAAACATTAACGTTTTCCAATTTGTTAAGAAGAGGTGATGTGCCCACGTGTCAAGAACTATATAGAGGGATAAAAAAATCAGGACAATAAATCTCAACTCGAGTGTTACAGCAAGTCTAACAATTGTTGCAAAAATGTGCAGAAAAGTGTGAAATTCAGCACAGCGATGCCGGGCTTGACAAGCCCTCAACCCCAAAACTTATTTATTTATTAATATCAATTTTCGGAAAATAAATAAATAAATTCATTGAAAACCTTGGTTCGAGCCCAGGCCCTCGATATGCCGGACCTGGGCAGCCAATGTTTGTGCTCTTCCCTCCAATGTATTTGATAAATACATTGGAAAGCTGGAGGAGAATATATAACCTAACCTCCTATGGATGGAAGTACTTCCACGAAAGAATATGAGGGTTATTATAGGATAATGATTTTAAACATAGTCCAGTCGCAACAGGTTGGTGTTAGGAGGGTCAGAAAGGATAATAATTAAACTTGTCTAATAAAAATGCAAATGTCCGTAAGGCAAAATGTAAGGAACATAGAATCAGATAATATATATTTTAAACTTGGTGAATTTAATATTTTTTTATTACAAACATAAAATAATAAATAATAAATTTTTAGAAATTGTTTCATGACATTTATTCAATTAATTTGATCATTTAGTAAAATATAATAATTTTATACTAATATATTACCAGATAATATATATTTTAAACTTGAATTTACTATTTTTTCTTGCTATAAAAATAAAATAATAAATATTAAATTTATAGACCAAAGTAAGAATCATTGTAAAGAAAATAGTTGGTCTGCCCTTCTGGATGAATTTTGCTGTCACTTGAATGGTAAAAAAGGAAATAATAGTTCTTCCAAATTTTGATTAACCAAAAAAAAAAAAAAAAAAAATGGAAATTGAAAAATGTTGTGGGTTTAAATTATTATGCTTCACTAAATTGTATCAGATTATAACATTTTATTTTAAAATACTGTTGAGCATCCTCTAGGTAAAAAAAAAAAAAAAAAAAAAGATGTGTTTTGAGTGTTTTCAGTTCGTTTTGAGTTTTTAGTCATAATTTTTTCCTTATTTTCAAAAATACATTTTCGTAAATAACAGACGAAACGCATTTTTGACATTTTCGATCACTAAAAACAGAAAACAGTTGAAAAACGACAAACGAAACACGCTCTTATTTTTCACTTTTTTCCCATGCCACGTCACCCCCAATAAAGTACCTATGAAGCACATTCCTGCATGTATAGCACGATTGTTACGATCTTTCCCTCTTTTATTTTTTATGATAATTTTGTAGTATTATTGTTATAAAATATTTTACAATGTAAATATTGAATTTTTTATTAAAAAAAACAAATTTAAGTGGCATAATTTCCACTTATTGGCCTTTTAAATATGCGTTTTGGTTCTTTTGATCTAGATAAGACCATTTTAGTTAAAAATATACCATGGTAAATATTGTTACAATAAAATAAAAATAAAAAAAATAGAATGTGATTTTCCTTTTTTGCCAAAACGATTGACAGATAATTATAAAATTAACATAAATATAATTTGTAGACAATTTAATAATATTTTCTAGAATTAATATTTTTTTGAAGGTTGACAAAATGGAAGCAATCAAATAATAGCATTTTTTATATTGCTTGATTAATAGCATTTTCTAGTTGATTTTAAGTGACATGGTCTATCTTTTAACAATTTGCCACTTAATTATTATTAAAATTTTTACATGTGAATTTTTAGGGAAAAATTGAACTTTCAATGATGTATACACGTATTCGTGTTCGAAATCAAACTCCTTTTAGATATTTCCCCATATCCTAAGTTTTAGGGAAAAAAGATTCAATAATTAAATACGTACAAGTAACTTTACCCGAGTTCAAGCGTTATAAATGGCAACTGACTCGTTCTATGTTTACTTTGAAATCTAGTACATAATAAGAAAGAATGTACTAGCAGCAATAACCGCAAATAAGATGAGAGTGTCTCTCGATCGTTTTCTCCATGTTAAACCTTTGACAACAAAAAACAAAACAATTAGGAAGTTACTGTTATTAAGAAAACTAACAGAAGAAATCTCCGAACGAAATTATCAATTAGACACAAATGAAGGGAAAATTTATCACCAATTAGCTCCACTTTTCATTGAACATCACCAAACAAGGCTCGTTGGGAGCCTAACAAGGTGCGAGTTGATTTTAAGTGACACCCTCTATCTTTTAACAATTTGCCACTTAATTATTATTAAACCTTTTTCCATGTGAATTTTTATATTTGAAATTTGGACTCCTTTTAGATATGTCCCCATATCCTAAGTTTTAGAGGGGGGGAAAAAAAGATTTGATAATTAAACACGTACAAGTATCAGTACCCGAGTTCGAGCGTTGTAAATGGCAACTGACTCGTTCTATGTTTACTTTGAAATCTAATAGATAATAAAAACGAGTGTACTAGCAGCAATAACACAGAGAGGATGAGCGTCTCTTGATCGTTTTCTCCATATTAAACCTCTGAGGACCAAAAACAAAACAATTAGGAAGTGACTGGTGTTAAGAAAACTAATAGAAGAAATCTCCACAGGAAATTATCAATTAGACACAAATGACGGGAAATTTTGTCACCAGTTAGCTTCACTTTTCATTGAAGATCACTAACCAAGGCTCATTGGGAGCTCAACACGGTGCGAGTTGCTCGAGCTTGACCAATCATGTCATCTATCTATAGAGAAAATTTGGACCAAAAATATATCTGCATGTTACCATTAAGAAAGGAAGTCACATAAGAAGCAGCTCAACATTCTAAGAACCACATTATAAGTAACTTTTGGAAAATAAATTAACTAAAAAAAAGAAATATTAACGTCCCAAATTCTCTTAGCCTAATGTATAAAATCATAAAATATATCGTTACTTCGTTAATGCTATATATATATATATATATAATTGTTATGATTAAATACGGTTCCTAAAAATAAACATTCCGTTATCATTTCAACAGAATTCTTGAAAACAATCATCGTCACTTCGAACAAAAAGCACCAAATATCTATACAACACAATTCTTCTCAATTACTCTGTATGTGGAATTTGCAATTGGATGTTATCGGAATACGAAGGTCACAAATAATTAGAATTTAGAGATCCCAAATCAATCAACCGTTCTGCTTCGCTGAGAGTTTATACAATCTGCATTATCGTTGGTATGTGATTTTACATGTTCTTGTCATATATCTGTGTCTGAATTCATCATTTAGGGTCGCAATCTACAAGTTGTAGGTTAGTTCATGGTATTGTGAGATTGAACACAATCACATATTACGAATTATTCGTTGATTGAGACAGATAGGACCATGATTTGTGACCAATATTTATCTCTTGGACCGTAATAACATGACTGAAATTTATTTCTCTGATCATATTATGTCTCTGTGACAATGATTTGTGTATGCGATCATAATTTCTATCTGTGTCAAATACTATCTAATATATCAAATGTGACCATAGCTATGAGCTTCATCTGAATGAATTGTAACTGGTATTGGTATTTGTGATCAACATTTTTCCTGTGCAATTTTGCCGAAATGAGATATATGCACGTTTGCTTGTTGCATCATTCATCCCTAGCCTTGATTGATCATAATTGTTGTTATGTAAAATTTGTGGAAACAGCGGTGACAGAATTTGGTTTGGATCCTACTACGGTGGCTATCATAATGAACTACGTATTGAACATTGATCTGTCTCCCGTAAGAATAAATAGTGACAGTAATGTTTTGTCATACACGACTCTGAAAGATATGGATCATGACACTTACAAATACCCCCATAAACATTAAGGTAACAGTTATTGAAATAGGAAAACAATCGGTTAGTTTTTCAATGGCCGAGCTAGTTGCACTTCATGTGTAATCTAGTAGATAGGTATTTAGTTACAAGATATATCATCTGATATATGTAAACCATCAGGTCACATTGATGAACATGTGGTCACAATTGTGTCTGCTCCTGATGCTAAGAATATAGAAGATTGCAGAGTGTTTTGTAATAAAGAAGTTCTAAAATTAAACATGTCTTTCTTTGCCATACAAAACATGTTTCAAATTGTGTTTGTTCGATTAGATAAGGAGTATCTTGTCAATTAGTTACATGATGAGTGTAGTTGGATATGCAAGTCTTCAAAGTTGGGAAAAACATAGCTCTTCAAGATTTGAATAATTACTGACGGCCACACACGAGCTTCGAACATTGTATTAGGATCTCATAAGTAAGTGTCAATATTTGTCTTGTCCTCTTGGATCAAGCATATGAATACATCATTGCATATCTATACACTCCAAACAATGTATGTAATGACATATTACATACGTACGGGTTTACTTCGAACTAAGTTAAAGTATGGAGATCTCGAGAAAAAACTTTAATAATCAGGGATGATCCAATAGAATCATTCACGCATGCAAATCCTGGAAAGATCACAGAAGTGAAAGTTGATAGTCACAATATATTCAAGTATTACATCATGGCACTTGGTAATTCGATTCGATGATTGGTCTATTGTAGGTTTGTAATTGTTGTTGATGACACGTACTTAAATGGATACTACCGTGATATTCTATTTACAACATGTACACAGAATGCAAATAACAGTATATTTACACTCACATTTGGAATTTGATATAATAAAAATGATAGATCCTAGACCTGTTTTTATGAAAACTTGAAGAATGCTTATGAAAACAAGAAATGATAATGTTTTGTATTAGATCACCACAATAGTATAAAGAATGCAATTGAATGTGTTTATCCATGATCCTATCATGAGATTTGTTCATATCATCTCCTACAAATCTTGAAATCCCATTTTGGTAATTCAGGTCACAACTTAATGGAAGCATTTAATTCAACTATTCGTTCGTGTATACACTTTGATAGAGCTCAAGTACAACATGCAACAGTTAGACACAATCAACGAGAAGAATAGAAGTTACCTGATAAGATATTACTTTCAATCATTAAATAATGTCGCAGTTGTTGTAGATCTTGCTTCCAATATCACATTGAATGCGGATAATTTGATCTATCTTATTATTCCTATCTCCTTTTAATGATGATAAATGTGGCTTGACACCATTCAGCTGCATAGTTATATTTGTATTCTTCCATTAGAGTTCAGAGATTTGGCCATTCAACTCCTTCTCAACTGTTCAAGCACCTGTAATTGAACAATACATATTCCTTCACTGAACATGATTGTGACCTAGGGTTGTCAACATATTACACTAAATTTGCAAATTTTAAACGTAAAATATGTAATAACCTACATCTGATTGTAATTCATCATCTGCATGTGTTCCCTATAAGTTGGTTGGGATATGTACATCAATTGCTTGTGGCTTCGTTGGTTAATGGCCTGGTTCTTCAAAACTTATTAGTCGTGTAATCATACAATGATTATCAATAATTGTGAACTAAATGTATTAAATGTCAGTTATTATTGTGATGGCACAGTGAATATTATGACATTATGCATGTGACTTGGGTTTCGTGTATGTGATCAGTGAATGCAAGTGAATTGTTTGTAATGTGACTGCATATTATGATGTGCAGTTCATTTGTGACCAAAATGTATATAATTTGTAACCTTCAAACTATGTATTATGTCTTGTGACCGGGAGTATGTGATAGCTATGTGAAATTGATGTTTTGTATACTACCAAACTATATTTACCAGCAAAGTATTTAACACTTACATTAGAATAGGAGAAGACATTTTCATCCAATTTAGCTGCGGACGACTATTTATCAAACATCTAATTCATAATGCAGGGGGTACCTATTTCCCATCCTATTGGTCACAAGTCCATTAAGGCTGGGAATGGACTCGTAAATCTAGACTTGAAACGTTACCAAAAACCTTTTTAGTCTATAGTGGGGACTTTTATGACTCAAACCGTCTTTCAAAGATTTTATACACATCTCCAATAAATCCTTACCCCTGGAAAACTTCTCCATCACATCAAAATCGTATACTAAAGCAAACAAATAGTTTCAACAACCTACTTATAGGACGTAGAGAACATGTAGGAGGTAATGAAATATAAAACCCTAAGCCTCACAAAATTATGACTTGTGACTAAAATCGCATGTATCTGTTTGCAATCTTGAACCACATCTCGTTAAGGTTTTATTGTTTCACCTCCCTTAACAAAAAGTAGTGTATTAGTTGGGATTACACAACAATTTCGTAGCATTCCATGTAGTACAAGAAACATGTGTCTACAAGAATAGCCCTTTGCTCGTTAGTAATGGCATACTCATGTTTCTCTACTACATGGAATGCCACGAAATTGTTTCATGCAGCTCCAACTTATACGCTATTTTTTTTTTACAACCAAATCCTAATGAGATATGGTTCAAAATTGCAAAAAAAATACATGTGATTTTCATTGCATGAGTTCTGTTTAGTCACAAGTCTTAGGTATACTTGTAATGACATCAGGAAAAGGCTAGAGAATGTTCCATCTAGGATTAAAGAAATATATTTTGGAGATTTGAAACTAGTTACAAACGTAGATGTGCAAGATGTATTCGTGAATGTGTTAGACATAGATGATCATGATGTTGTGAGGTTTAGGATTCTATATTTCATTACCTCCTACTTGTTCTTCATGTCCTACAAGGTCGTTGTTAAAAACTATTTATTTGTTTTGGTGGAAGATTTTGAAGTGGGGATGACAATTCGAACTGTCATAATCAAAAAATTGCAGTTAGTCGAATCAATGGCCCAATAGGACGGATATTATATTTGATTTTAATGACCCGGTTTAGGACGGGGCGGTTATGGTATTTGTGCCATTGTCCCGCCCCGATCCGATTACCCGTTAAAACAAAAAAAAATTGAAAAAATTAGACAATTAGGCTTTCCATTATTCATTCTAGTATAATTAGTCTAGTCCAAATGATATGGCCCATTACCAACCCATTAAGTAACCTAACCCAGTTACCCTTACCCACTAAGTACTAAACTTACCACAAAGAAGATTAGAATCAAATTCAACAAGAGCTTTGCCAACAACCATCTTCACAGTTCACTCTTGAGTCTTTCTCTGCAATGTTGTACCAATTTTTTCTTCTCTACACCATGTTCTTTTTTGCTCACCATCGCCATCCCCAAACCGATTCATTATGTTGATAATATTGTTTGTTAAGTTCAAAATTTTCATTTGAGAATTGGGCTATTATTTACATTTTCATTTGAAACGTTTGTTTGCTATATTAACTTAATATTATGTTTTTGTTTTCATTGACCTTTTTTCCATAAATTATTTTTTCCAATTTGACTATTGGATTTATAAAAAATGATTTATTTTCATGATTATTAACGACCCGAACCGAATCGAGTCGAGATATGAACAGAGCCAAACCGAATCGACTTATATAGTTATGGTGCAGTTATGATATAACCAAAGAATTAGCGGTTCGATTATGGTTTTGACCGAACCGACCCCGAATTGAACCGTTGTCAACCCTATTTTGAATTGATGAATATGTTTCCCTGGGTAACGATTTATTTGAGATGTCAATAAAATCTCTGAAAGAGGATTTGTGTCATAGAAATCCCCATTATAGATTGAAAGGTTTTATTTCCCCACCTTACAACAAAATTTATGAGTTCATTCCCAACTTTAAGGGACCTATGACCAATATGATGGGAAATAGGCACCCCACGCATTATGAATTGAATGTCAAATAAATAGTCTTCTGCAATTAAATTGGACGAAGATATCTTCTCCTACCTATTTGATGTAAGTGTTTAAATACTTTGTTGGTAAATATAGTTTGGTAGTATACAAAACATCAATTTCATATAGTTGTCAAAGATCTCCGGTCAGAATATATAATACATAGTTTGAAGGTTATAAGTTATATACATATTGGTCACTAATGAATTGCACATCACAGCATGCAGTCACATTTCAAATAGTTCACGTGCACGAACCCCAGGGTTACATGCATGATGTCACGATATTCACTATCTCATCACAATAATGACATTTAATGTGCTTAGGTAACAATCACTGATGATCACAATCAATGTATGATTACATGACTAATAAGTGATCCAATTATATCGTGGTCACATATTCAAGTACATGACATCGATCCGTTTGACTTTGAGATGGCAGCTCTATATACGAGTGGTGTTCCATACAAAAAATCAATGCAAAAATACATACCAAGAGACATACATTTTGTAGAGTCAAGCCATGCAGGCTTGAGTCCTACTGTCTAATATGATAAATCTAGCACAAGTTTGCTAATGATTACCGATGGACGAGAAGGTCATTCAAGCGACGTTGAGGAAGACAATGAGGATGATTTCATCGATACACCACCAAAACGGCAAAAGACATCTATCTATTTCCATTCTCTGGTCAAATAGCAGATAACAAAAAAATATTATCTGATGGTGGCTACAAGCACATGACGCATATATCCCAATCGAGCAACAGGCAACACATGCAGATAATGAACCACGATTAGATATAAGTTGCTACATATATACATTTGAAAGTCACAAATTCTGTATAATATATTAATAGCCTTAGGTCACAATCATGCTTATTGTTCAATTACATGTGCTTGAACAGTCGAAAAAGAGTTCAATGGTCAAATCTCTAAACTCCGTTGGAAGAATACAAATTTAACTGTGCAGCTCAATGATGTCAAGTCACAGTTATCATCATTAAAGGGAGATAAGAATAATAAGATAAATCAGATTACCCGTATACAAAGTGATATTAGAAGTAAGATCTACAACAACTGTAACATTACTTAATGATCAAAAGTTATATCTTACAAGGTAACCCCTAATCTTCTCGTTGATTGTGTTTAACTGTTGCATGTTGTACTTAAACTCTGACAAAGTGTATGCACAAATAGCTGAATTGAATGCTTACATTATGTTGTGACCTAATTTACTAAAATAGAATTTCAAGTTTTGAAAGAAATGATATGAACGAATCCCATGATAGGCCCCTGGATAAACAAGTCAATTGCATTCTTTATACTATTGTGGCGATT
This sequence comes from Olea europaea var. sylvestris, assembly GCF_002742605.1. Lineage (NCBI taxonomy): Eukaryota > Viridiplantae > Streptophyta > Magnoliopsida > Lamiales > Oleaceae > Olea > Olea europaea. The sequence continues at coordinate 190,404 of NW_019228573.1, forward strand.
TGATGCAAAATACAATCCTTTCTTGTTTTCATAAGCATTCTTTAGGTTTTCAAAAAATCAGGTCCAAAATCTACCATTTTTATTATATCCAATTCCAAATGTGAGTATAAAAATACTGTTATTTGCATCATGTTGTGTATAGAGTATCACCACAGCGTCCATTTAAGTACGTGCGATCAACAATAATTACAGGCCTACAATGGACCCATCCTCGAATCGATGTACCAACTGCCATGATGCATTACTTGAATCTACTATGATTATCAGCCTCTACTCCTGTGACCGTTCCAGGATTTATCTGTTCAAGCATATAAAAGTAGCCTATTAGCTGCTTGAATGATTTTGTTGGATCACACCTTGATTATTTTTAGGGAGTGTTTGAGCCACATTATTTTGGTAATAATGCATTCTTGAATAGTGTATTGATGGAAAATGTGTGATTAAAAAATAAGACAGTTTTTTATTTGCGTGATATTATTTTATTGAAAAATGCGTGATTGAAATAATGTCAAATCACTGTTTAAGAATGCATTTTTTTGGAATAATGTGGCTCAAACAGGCCCTTAATGTTTTTTTCTCTAGATCTCGATGCTTTAACATAGTTCACGGTAACCTCGTACGTATGTAACATGTAGTATACATCATTTGGAGTGTATATAGTACGCAACGATATATACCTTTACTTGATGTAAGAGGACGTGACACATGTTAACACTTGCTTGTGAGATCTTAATATTATGTTCGAAGCACTTGTGTGACCATCAGTAATCATTTGAATCTTGAAGAGCTCTATTTTTCCCAACCTTGAAGACCTGTATATCCAACTATAGTCATCACATGAGCACTTGACAAGATACTCTTTCTTGTCTAATCAAACAACGACAAATTCAAACATGTTTTATATCGTAAAGAAAGACATACTCAATTTTAGAACTTCCTTATTACGAAACATTGTCATCTTCTATATTCCTATCATCAACAATGGACATAATTGTGACCACATGTTTATCAATGTGGCATGATGATTCTACAACTGCTTCACATATATTAGATGATATATCCTGTAATGAAAACATTTCTCCACTAGATTATACGTTAAGTGCAACCGGTTTAGTGATTAGAAAACTAATGATTGTAGTCCTATTTATGTTGCGGTTACCTCAATATTTATGGGGTATTTGGAAGGGTCAAGATCCATAACTTTCAGAGTCATGTACGACAAAATATTACTATCACTATTTATACTGACTGGAGGTAGAACAATGTTTAATACGTAGTTCATTGTGATAGCCACTTTAGTAGGATCCAAACTGAACTTTGTCACCGCTATCTCCACAAGCTTTACATAACAATTATGATTGAGCAACACTAAGGATGAATGTGCTCCATACAACAAGCCAATTTTTGTAAAATTACAAAGGAAAAATGTCGACCACAAATACCAATACCAGTCACAATTCATTGAGATGGAGCTAACAGCTGTGGTCACATTTGATATATTGGATAGTATTTGGCATAGATAGAACTTATGATCACATGTACAAATCATGGTCAAATAGATAAATTTTGGTCACAGAGACAAAATGATCAGAGAGATAAATTCCAGTCATGTATTACGATCACAAATCATGGTCACAAATGCAAATTTCTATCATAAATTATGATCACATCCACATTCACATTTGCAAAATTTGTATGCAATCGATATGTTCAATAAACGACTAGTTTGTAATATGTGATTGTAAACTATCTCAAAATACTACGAACAAACCTACAACCTTTAGATTGTGACCACAAATGATGAATTCAGACACCGACATAACAGGAACATGTAAAATCACATACCAACAATAATGCAAATTGTATAAACTCTCAGCGAAGCAGAACGGTTGATTGATTTGGGGTCTCTAAGTTTCGATTATTTGAGACCTTCATATTTCGATAACATTCAATTGCAGATTCCAAAGGCTGTAATCGCAACAAATAATGTCATATAGATATCTCGTGCTTTTTGTTTAGAGGTGACAATGAGTAGTTTTGGAAAATTCTATTGAAATGGTAATGGAATGTAAGCACCGGTGATATGGCATGTTATTCAATTGGTGAATAAGTTAATGGTAGGTCCATGAATTTAATGATTCACCAATTAAATGTTGTGCCACGTCACCGATGCTTAGGAGATCATTTTCATATAAACCCTATTTCTTAAATTTGAAATGATGTATGCTAAAAACTTGAGTTATGTATTGTTCCTTTTGATGAATATCATATTTGGGCTGTGCAATTTGTATGAAGTTTTGGCTCTGTTTGAGTGAGTAAGTTGGGAAGGCATATCTGTTTAAGGAAGATATAAAAGAAAATTGATGTATCACAATATGTTAGGCTAGGTTATTTGTACGGCTTAGATGAGAATACTAGCAATAACGCAGAACAGTAACTACACTTTTTTTTTTTCAATTTATGAAAAATCTAAAATTAAATTCTCATAAACGCTATCATAAATTGTACGAGAAGAGTAACCTTTTATAGTGCTGCTGCTGCTAATAAGGCTGAAATTTGGGTAATTGGGGCTATCTTCATAGGCGTAGGGCTTATGATACAATTTGATGGTGGCTTATTGTGATGGATGGAGTGTATATATGGTTTGGAACTTGAGCGGGTTTGTATGGTTGAATGCGGAGGATGAAGGGTTGGTGAAAGGAAACAAATTGAGTTTTGATACCAAATTGATGCATGATGCGTATAACTTGTTAATGAACAATTAGAAACCAGAAAAGAAACGGGTGGGTGCAAAGAAGAGAACAATTGAGGATGATAAGAAAATCAATTTTTATTTATATATTATGGTTGTTTGAATTACATCGTATACGCCCCTTTATATAGATTTCAAAAGACCATATTCTAAGTAAGAAAATACTATGAAATCAAACCAAATTGTGTTTCCTAAAATGAGCTTCAAATTGAAGCAGAATGCAATAGAATAATTATAGAAGGGAAAAAGGAAGATAAGAAGAGAAAGTGGTGTAAAGAAGAGAAAAATTGAAGCCAAGAGGAAAATCAATGTTTATTAATATATTTTGGTTGTTTGAATTGCATTGCATAAGCCCGTTTATATAGGGTTTCGAAAGACTCTATTCTAAGTAAGAAAATAATATAAAATCAAGCAATAATTGTGTTTTGTAAAATAAGCTTTTAAATTGAAAACTATATAATATAATCTCTTATAATATTGCATGACATTCTCAAACTTCATCACCGATGAGACAAATTTAATCAAAATTTCCTTGAGATTAATGAAAAATCTAAATCCCAATCTTGGAGTTTTCTGTCCAAATTGTTCGCTGTCAGTAAATCATGAACTCTAACAATTTATTCGATAAATCTGTTTCAGGTTATTGGCCATATAATATGAAGAGTTTCATTGTGACAGAATGAATTTGCCTTTACAATCAGTAATCTGTTTTAAGTCGTACACGAGATATGCTTCCATGTATGGCAGCTCTTTCGGGTAGCAATTGTGCTTCTGAAGACATACTCCCAGACACCTGCATAAATTCATTTTGCAGCATACGAGACAACGGAAACATATTTGTTTGTACCAACAATCCAAGCTAATTTTGTCGCCTTATACTCGTGGTTGCTGATATCATCTCTTACAGAATTTAGTAGCTCTGCTTGTTCCCTCATTGAGTACAAGTTTCCTTTTATGTGTTTAAATTCCTGAAGAAATATCTCAAGTGATCTCCACGAGAATACTAAAGAGAAAGAAACACAAAACAGGTACATGAAATATATGCAGAAAATATGCACCAAGAATAAGCAGAAAAGCTTCAAAACCCCTCTGCACAATGCAAAAGTTTCAAATCAAAACAATGTAAAAGCATTACAAGAATGGTGATAATCAGTAAAACATAGTAACCATAACAAGTTTTTTTATTTTATTTTATTATAATCACTAAATAGAAAAGCCAACAGCCAAAACATTCACTTAAATAATGCATAATTGGTATAATAAATATTTTATAGAACTTGTCTTATAATTAGCAGTATGTTCTAAACACATAATCGTACAACACCAATCCCTTTCATCCAATCTGCTCAATGATATGCATTACTATCCTATTTAATTCTCCCTAAAGTTAATAGAGAAATCAGACCATGGATAATTTGTACAGTTCCAAAAGTTAGCGCACTCTCTACTTCAGCGAGATCTTAATGAATATTATGGGCTCCTAGCAATCCTTTCAGCTTCGTAAATACTACTCAACATGCTCTTACTCTCAGTTGTTAAGATTAGGCAGATAAATTCCAATGCCCCTCTTATTGATCTTTTATGCTACAAGTCAGCAGCATTTAAAGGTAAAATTGAAAAAACTGTAAAAAATATAGTGAACTGAACAACTTGACCTTGGACATCTGAGCGAAGTGCATAAAACATCATGTAAAACAGCCTCATGAAACTTCGCAGAACTCAATCTCCGCAAGACAGACAGCCAAAACATAATTTTTCCCTTTATTTAGAAAAAAAGATGGGTTCAATTTCACATCTCATTCGTTCAATAAATGATAAAGGTAATGTAAGTACAAATCTAGAAGCTTTCACCGAAACAAGTTACTTTCTAAACCTGCATATTGCTTATTCAATGTATTATGTATTCATCTTGTCAGAAGTAAAAGCCATTTGATTCATGTAAACATGGGATAACCCATATTGATTACAATTTCCCATTTAATAGTAAGGACTTCCTTCAATAAATAACACCATACAAGCATTCATTAAACAGTCTACATAGAAAAGATATTAGAAGCACAGAAATGGGGACTCGTTAGAATGATTCTTATCCTGATCCTTATGAGCATGGTAAAGGTGATAAAGGTCCATAATTAACAAACAGACTATAGAGTTATTGATGGACATTACACCCCTTGATTATGAATGGATCAATCTCAACCTCCAATATATATAGGCATTATCATTTCTATTTTCTACAGCAAAATGATTCAGAATGATACATGGGAAGGTAGATAACTAGAACTTATTTAAGCTTATGGCTTTTCACCAATCTCAAGATACAGATCATATTAGCAAGCCTACTTGAGTTCCTGCTACATAGCTTGGTTTTTATCAAACGCAAGTTCTTATCCATGAAGAATGAAATTAAAATTGCTTCTACAAAAATACTTTCTCCATAGAAATATCCAAATTGATAGTTTTTGTGTTGTTGTAGTGATGAGATAGGATGATTGAGGATGTTTTGTATGGAATAATTTTGGAGGTAAAAAATAGTTGGCTTTTTATTGAAAGTTAATAGTTTGGAAGATTTTGGTAGAAAGTAATTTGGTGGACAAAGTGAGTAGGAGAAAGGAATTTTATTAGAATGATGATGGCTTACAATAGCTTGAGCTTTGTCTAGCTTCTTTTTTTCTTGCAAACAAATGAGGGATCATGCCCTATTTATAGACTCTTATCATATCTTCTAGAGAATTCTACAAGTGTCTACAACCTATACAAGATTTTTTGGTGTCCAAGTTACTCTAGTGGAATCTAGACAATTCTAATTTTTTATTATACTTGCTTACCAAGGAATTCTAGGATATTGTAGGCAAGTAATTCTAGATTTTTCTAGAAATGAGCATCATTAAATTTATCACTCCTCCTTGATGCTCATTTCGGTAACTCCAATCATTTCTCGTAGTAGCTCGAACTTTGCTCGTGGTAGCGCCTTCGTGAATATGTCCGCCAATTGTTCTTCAGTTTTGCAATGTTTAAGTTCTATCTCTTTGTTTGCTTCAGCTTCTCTGATGAAGTGATACTTGATGCCAATATGTTTTATTCTGCTGTGAAATACAGGATTCTTGACCATTGCTATAGCTGATTTGCTGTCGCTGTAGATCTTTATTGCTTCATTTTGTGGCTCTCCCATATCTTCAAGTATGCGCTTTAACCATATTGCTTGACTCGTAGTCATTGCTGCTGCAATATACTCTGCTTCAGCTGATGATTGTGCAACCGTTGCCTGTTTCTTTGATGCCCAAGAAAATATTCCCGAACCTAGTGTGAATGCATAGCCTGATGTGCTCTTCATATCATCTACTGATCCTGCCCAATCGCTATCAGTATACCCAAGTAGTCTTGAGTCAGGCGTAGACTCATACCTTATTCCATAGTCCTTTGTTCCTTGGAGGTATCTTAGTATCCGCTTTGTAGCTCCATAGTGAACCTGACTTGGATTTTGCATAAATCTTGAAAGTAGGCTGGTTGCATACATTATGTCTGGCCTTGTAGTAGTTAGATAGAGTAAACTTCCAATTAAGCTTCGAAATTGTGAACTATCTGCTTTTGGAGTACCGTCTTCTTTTCTGAGTGATTTGTTGCTATCCAGAGGTGTTGCTACTGTTTTGCAACCTTCCATCTCGAACTTTTTTAATAGATTGGTGGTATACTTCTTCTGAGCTATAAATATCCCATCTTTAGATTGAGTTACCTCGATCCTAAGAAAATAGTGCATTAATCCCAGATCAGTCATCTCGAACGTTTTCATCATATCTTCCTTGAATTTCTTGATCATCTTCTCATCATTCCCTGTGTAGATGAGATCATCAACATATAAAGAGATCATAAGTGTACTATTTGTACCTTGGTTTTTAATGTATAGAGTTGGTTCACTTTGGCTCCTCCTGAATCCTTGCTTAGTGAAGTAGTTGTCAATTCTGTTGTACCAGGCTCGCGGAGCTTGTTTTAATCCATATAGTGCCTTCTTTAGTTTGAAAACTTTATATTCTTTACCTCGAACCACGTACCCTTGAGGTTGTTCCACATAAATTTCTTCTTCAAGATAACCATTAAGAAATGCCGATTTGACGCCCAGCTGGTAAATCTTCCACCTTTTCTGTGTGGCTAGTGCAATTAACGCCCTTATAGTTTCGAGACGTGCAACAGGGGCAAATGTCTCAGTGTAATCGATGCCAAACTGCTGTGAGTATCCTTTGGCAACTAGTCTTGCTTTATGTTTTTGAATTGAGCCATCAATATTGAGTTTTGTCTTGTAGACCCACGTAACTCCTATGACTTCTTTATCTTGAGGAGGATCTACAAGCTCCCAAGTATTGGTTTTCTTTATCATTTTTATTTCTTCATCCATAGCATTTCTCCATTCTGGTTGTTTTGAAGCTGCTTCATAGCTTTCAGGTTCTATGATCATCAAGTTGCATCTTTCATATATTTCTGATAATCTTCGTGCCTTTCTTGGCGATGATTCTGGTGAGTCAACTGGTTCTTCTATAACTGTATGCTGCGGAGACTCTGGTTGATTGTTCTCCTCAACATCACTCTCCTGCTTTTGTGGTTGTGTAAGGGTGCTGACATCTTTTTTCTCAATTTGACCAGTCTCCCAATTGTAGGTGGCATCTTCATCAAACTTTACGTCTCGACTTATAATTAGCTTCTTTGTTCTTAGGTTATATACTCGATAGCCTTTTGATTGAGTACTATAACGTAAGAAGATTCCTTTTTCACTCTTTTCATCCAGCTTACCTCTTTTCTCCTGAGGTATATGTGTGTAGCAGATGCAGTCGAAAACTCTGAGATGTTTTGCTCATGGTTTTCGTCCGCTCCATGCTTCAACTGGTGTTTTGTCGTGCACTGCCTTTGTCGGACATCGATTTAGTAGATAGACTGCAGTGCTTACTGCTTCTGCCCAAAATGTTTTTGGAAGACCTTTCTCCATCAGCATAGCTCTAGCTGTCTCCATTACTGTTCTGTTCTTTCTTTCTGACACGCCATTTTGTACCGGTGCGTACCCAACAGTAAGTTGATGCTCCACTCCTTCATCTTCACAAAACTTGTTGAATTTATTTGATATATATTCCCTGCCTCTGTCGCTTCTGATAGTTTTGATTTTGCAACCACTTTGCTTTTCGACATAGCTTTTGAACTTTTTGAAAATCTCAAATACTTGGGATTTTTCTTGTAAGAAATATACCCATGTCATTCTAGTATAGTCATCTATGAATAGAATGAAGTACCTGTTTTGGTTATGTGATGGAGTACGCATCGGGCCACATACATCCGTATGTATCAACTCCAAAGGCTTTTTGGCTCTCCATGCTTTTCCTGATGGAAATGGTTGATGGTGATGTTTCCCATTCAAGCATCCTTCGCAAATTTCATCAATTTCTTTTATGACTGGTAAGTCTCTCATCATACTCTTTTGCTTCAAAATCTTTAACCCATGGAAGTGGAAATGTCTAAATCTTTTATGCCACAACCATGACTCATCTACTTGCACCGCCATTGCCGCATTGTCTGCGTATCTCCATTGGATTGGAAAGCATCTGTTTTCCCGCTTTTTGACGTTTGCAATTACCAGATGTTTATCTTTCTTATCATAAATTGTCCAATAATCTCTTTCAAAATGTATACTGTATCCTTTTTCCATCATCTGACCTACACTTCGTAGATTTTGATCTATAGTAGGGAATAAGAGAACCTCATTAATGTATCTCTTGCCCTTTTTTGTATCAACGGCAATAGTACCTTTACCTGTAGCCTCTATAAAATTTCCATTGCCAATTTTTATTTTTGTATTTATTTTATCGAGACTGCAGAAAATACTTTCATTCTTCGTCATGTGATTACTGCAGCCACTTACTAGATACCACGTATCTAATTTCTTTTCAGAGACATTCTTCGTGGAGGCATAAAATAGATTTCCTTCTGCCTCCTTTTCTTCAGAGAAATTAGCTTGATGATTTTGTTTAAGGCGACAAAATTTCTCTTCATGTCCAAATTTTCTACAGTTACGACATTGCGGTTTACCTTTAAACCAACAATCTTTCTCCTGATGACCTTTTCTTTTACAAATACTGCATGAAGAATACTTGTCGCTTTTATCAACTTCTTTTCCTTGAATTTCTTTATTTTTCAAATTCTCTTTAAATTTTCTTTCACCTTCTTTAGATTTTTGAAACCGCATATTAAGTTTCGATTGAAAAGCGTTTTCTATCTCCATTTCATAGCGCATTTCTAATCTTTTTTCATGAGCTTCTAATGATCCCATTAATTCTGCAGCTGTTAATTCATCTATATCCTTGGATTCCTCAATAGCTGCAATAATTGGATCATATTTTTCTGTGCAAGTAATTAAAATTTTTCCAACAACCTTCTTTTCGGGAACATCATCACCATAAGACCTTAGTTGATTTACTATTTCATCTATTCTTGAATAATAATCTTTTGTAGTTTCCAACTCTTTCATTTTTAGATTTTCAAAATTCCTTCTTAAAATTTGAAGGCGGCAAGTACGTACCTTGTTACTGCTGTAGAACTCATCCTTCAACTTATCCCATGCTTCTTTCACTGTTTTGGCTCCCATAATTCTTGGAAAATATGTATCCGTCAAGCTCATTTGTAGAGAAAGTAATGCTAGAGAATCTTTTTGTTGATTCTCCTTAAGTTCCTTCTTTTGTGCGGAAGTTAAAGTGGAAATGTCATCTGGGTTAGTATACCCATCGTTGACGACATCCCATAAATTTTGAGCACAAAAGTAGGTCTTCATTTTGATAGACCAAAAATCATAGTTATCCCCATTAAATGTTGGGATAGGAATTGATGAGCGGAAAGCGTCTGCCATCATATATGCGTATGCCCAATATCAATCGAACGTGGCTCTGATACCACTGATAATTTTTGTGTTGTTGTAGTGATGAGATAGGATGATTGAGGATGTTTTGTATGGAATAATTTTGGAGGTAAAAAATAGTTGGCTTTTTATTGAAAGTTAATAGTTTGAAAGATTTTGGTAGAAAGTAATTTGGTGGACAAAGTGGGTAGGAGAAAGGAATTTTATTAGAATGATGATGGCTTACAATAGCTTGAGCTTTGTCTAGCTTCTTTTTTTCTTGCAAACAAATGAGGGATCATGCCCTATTTATAGACTCTTATCATATCTTCTAGAGAATTCTACAAGTGTCTACAACCTATACAAGATTTTTTGATGTCCAAGTTACTCTAGTGGAATCTAGACAATTCTAATTTTTTATTATACTTGCTTACCAAGGAATTCTAGGATATTGTAGGCAAGTAATTCTAGATTCTTCTAGAAATGAGCATCATTAAATTTATCACAAATGTATGAGGTAAAGAGGTTCCCGGATTTTTTATCTATGAATTTGGGACATTGTTTTGGATTAAAATATCCGACAAACTATACAATCCCTTAATGAGAGTGGCTTGATTACATTTAGCTAGATCCTCAAAATTCACTTCAACATACAGTACTCTTTACCTGGTGCATGGACTTCTTGGGCTACATTCCCTACATATGGTCAAATATTATGAAGAAATACAAACATGCTTGCATAGTTGCAAAGGATAAATTCTTAAACCGGTAACCTTGGTAGCTTACAGCCATCAATAATCTTTTACTTCTTATACTTAATAATTCTGCCTGAGTATCTGTTACACAATATGACCGCTTCCTTTCTGTTTCTGTAGTAAAGAAATGATCTTTTTTATAACCAAACATCATTTTTCCCTTGTATTTATCCTTTCCTTTGTCCTAGATGAAAGAATTGCATATTATAAATTTCTACCAGCTGAAACAATTACATAGGATTGCATTCAACCTGGGTAATCTCCTGCAACATGTCCCTGTCTCTTGCAAGCTATTAACTGTAGTAGTAGTAGGGGCCAAAGATGCTGCATATTGACTCATAGAATCGTTTGTATCCAGTAGCTTCTGAAGCAATGATTGAATCTCCATTTCCATGGACTTCCATGACCTACTGGAGCCAGAAGTTGATGAACCAGCATCCACGTAACCTAAAAACCTAAGAAACCATAAAAAGCGCAAGAACTGGAAATAAATTATCTCGTGATATAAATAGAGGATTTCTTGTTTGGAAAAGCAGTCGGAAAATGTGTTGTTCTATTTGTCCCAGAAAAACTGAAAATGCGTTGCTCTATCTGTCGTAGAAAAGCTCCTTAAGAGGCAAAAATAAGTACCTTAACGCTCATGATTCGAAATGTCGTATTTTAAATAAATATGTAAAAACTTACAAAAAAATAAAACAGATACACAATCAATAGACGAAAAGGTATTGAAGTTGATTTACAACAAATCTTTTCTCTGCCCCATGGAGGGCTTGCTCTTTTAGATGACATCAGGGAACTTCGTCTTTCAGTTGCATCTCTAGCCGTTTTCCATTGCATTAGTACAAGTTCGCTTATTAAAGTAGAGTTGGGTGATATATGACCATTATATACAAGCATAACCCTCATGTCAGTGATACGAAAATATTATTTGGCAGATCTTTGGGCTAATTTACTGCTAATAGTTATGTGAACTGTACGACCTAATTTCAATTGGACAGGTGCAAATAAAAAGAACACCCTACGGACAGTTTAGTTGAGATTGTTATAATAAACAGCCTGAAACATTTGAGTACAGTCTTACTTTATCGCTTATGTCATGTCTTGGAATGATCTCTGATACGTTGCAATTAATTTTCCTTACTTAACTTAAATGTGTCGTCTTAAATAGTATTATGACAAGTAAGGGTCATTTCTCGCAGAGGATTGATTCAATTATGTCAATTACATATTAAAAAGTAAAATTAATAATAATATACGAAATGGATTAAATTTGGGGTGGGGGGGTTTGGTTTGTTGAACTAAGGAAAGTGATAAATTTAAATTAGAAAAGACTTGAAATTTGAAATAAACAAATTGGATCTTGATTGAATGTGAAAAAATATGATTGGGAGATATTTCATCACCACGAGAATGATTTTCATGTCAATTACCACTATATATTTTCATTCTCAAGATTAACAACAATTCGAGAATAATTACAAGCTCAATTACCTCAATCTCTTCTTACATGTTAGTCAAATAAAACAAGCTCTTTACTCAACCCTATTTATTAAACAACCTAGAACAGCTCTCTCGATTTAATTTAAGAAACGCATTATGACAAAAAAGATGAATTGAATTAAGGGTAAACTCGCAAGCTCGGTTTACCAACTTAAGTGTTAATCCACATACATTCAATTGAAAATTCTTCATAATCTATTGAAAAGTAATTGTTACTAGGTTTTAGAATCAATAACTATTACGTACTACTAATCCCAAAATAGCATTCATTGAAACAACTTAATCATTTAGTTGTACACCTAAACAATCAAAAAGAACAAAATAAATATTTAACACAATGGAATAAACATATTAATCAAGAGAAATATTAATCACTAATAAGTTGAAAATCATAACCCGGGTTTGAATAATCCCCAATCACAAATATAATTAGTTATCCATGAAATATTCACAAATAACAAACAATTTTTTACAAAACATTGATGGAATGGGTTATCTACTCCAAGATAATGCACCATCTCCAAGTTCCAATCTTCCCCAAATGTCCAAAAAAAAAATATAGGTGAAAGGAAAAGGAAAAAGAAAGAAAAACGAGAGACCTAAAATTCCAAGAATAGCCAAGTCTTGTGTTTGGTTGAATGTTTTAAACTAAAACCTAAAGGAAATTGTAGCATTGGTTCCTGAGATTTTGAAAACAATTAAAAATGGCTCAGGTGGCGCCTAGGCATCGGAACAATTAAATACCTTCTAATTATCGTTCAAAGTCAAGTTTTCACCTACAAAAAAAAAAAAAAAAAAAAAAAAAAAAAAAAAAACAAAAAAAAAAAAAAAAAAAAAAAAAAAAAGAAGAAAACCTAAATTAAGTAATAAATCACAAATGAAACTCACAAATATCTAAGCTTAATGTCCCAGAATAGTACTAAAACCCACACTTATCAATCTCACACACAAAAAGAAGTGTGACTGTACAAAGACACACAAACACATTAAACAGCCTAATTTTCTTCCAAAAGAATAAATTCCAAGTAGGACCAAACTAGATTTCTAAGGAGCTGTATAATGCTGCTAAAATGAATGATATTCCAATCGAAACTATCGTAAGATCAAATGCACCAAATATGTAATCAAACAACCTGAATATTTTAGTGTTAAATTTTAAATCGTATCAATCCATTGATCGATAGCATATAGATTATAGTATAAGGTCACTTTGGGCTGTTTCCCTCTTGACCTTGGATCTTAGCATATTCTCAATCCTAAATTTATTGAATTCACATTACTTGTCTGCTTAACAATCCTTTGCAAAGATTAAATTAACTTACCATTTACACTTCTTATTCAAGACTCAGCATTCAGCACTAGGTCTAAGCCTTCAACATAGTTTCTCTAAGAGCTAAAGATAAAGAGACATCCTAAGTACACCAAGACAACTTAAAGCAGTTACAAATTTCCAACATGAAAATCAAAGTAAACTTGCATAATTTCATGAATCTCCATGAATAATTTGTATGAAGAAATCAGCAAACAAAAAGCCTCAAAAAACACGTCCACTAATATGCACGAAATAACCTCATTATGACAAAATTCGAGTTAATCGTTTCATTAATCATTGAACTTTGTTCATTGTTACGTTTTACTCACTGTACTTTGAATTGCTTAGGAATGGTCACTAAACTTCCACAGGTTGAACTTCATTCATCACCCACAAAGTTACCATTGCCTACGAAGCTTAAGTGGCCAGATAGCATCTGATTTGAAACTTTGAAGGAATTAAACTTGCCAAACAAGCACACTTTTCTGCTTCCATTACACATTAAACTTTTTCCATCATCATATTTTACTCATTTCACTTTGAATTGCTTTCAAATGGTCACTGAACTTGCCCTAGTTGCACTCCATTCATCACTAAACTTGCCAATAATCCTATATCAGATACTAAATTCTTACAGCCTGCAGATTGCTTAATTATAATTATAAACACGCAATTGATATTTAAATTACATATGTGTTTCGACATTATAATTAAATTTATTAGGTTTTTTGATATCCAATAAATTCGGGCAATGATATTAAACCGATGTTAGATAAGTTATATCGACACCCTAGTGATAGCTCGACCTGGAAACAACTCGATGCCATTTGAAGCAACTTAATTGAGTTAATGTTGCTCGTGGCCCAATACTTTTGGATGGCCCAAACTGTGGCTTTGCATTGGGATGATATATTGGTTATTTGGATTGTTGGCATGGTTACGCTTTGGCCCATTAATTAACCTAAAGTAACCCATTATATATACACTTATTCCCTAGCCATTTTCTTATTTGTTGGTCTTGTGAGAAAGAGAGGAAACACGTGAGTTTTTTGGTCGATTTGGTTCTTCTTCCTTGAGGTTCTAATTGCTATTCTATTTCCTCTTCCTTTGTGGCTTGGAAACCAATAACCAAGTGTCTCCTTTGTAGGGTGAAGACTTGTGGCAACCAAGTGGGAGTTGTGGGTCAAGTAAAGCTCGGTTGGTGTTCGTTTGGTTGATGAAACTAAGCTAAATCAAGATTTTTTGGGAGATTTTTGTGACAAAATCTGTGTTGTTTTATGAGTTGGCAGAATATCTCTTGATGGCATTACTTCTATATGACATGCATAGCTGGCAAAATATCATCTATATAGATGCAGATTTGCAATGAAAGGATTGATTTTCACAATTTTGAATCAACAATGAACTAAAAGGATTTAAGTTTTAGTTATTGATTTTCTTTTTGCCTTGAGTAAACCATATTATGAACACTGTGATTTTTTTGGTGAAATAGAGTTTAGGCTCTAGAACATAACTTGAGATTGTCAATAAGTCATCTTTGGGTATATTTCGGAAATTAAATTCAGATTTTAGTGCTCTGCTGATGATGCCGCGTGAAACAAAGAATTCAAGCGAAAACCTTAAAAACAATAAATTTGGAATCCACCAAATAATGAAAAAAATAAACTCACGAATTTTATTAATCAAAGATAATGAAAAAACGAACTAAGCCCTTATTTATAAGAGTTTACATGGAAACGAAGTTTAGAACAACTAAAAATAATGAAAAAGAAGTTTAAACAAACTAGAATTGTATAAAACCCAAAATAAACGAATTGACAAAAATAGTGTCAAAATATTAAAAATCAGTTTTCAATGTCTAAACGACTCGAATGGCCGAAATTCGACGTACGTCACGGTGTTCTCCTTCTAAAATGGTTTTACGGACCCAATTCGGAATTAAGATAATGTTTTATTTCTACTAGTGCTTCTTTTCCCAATATGTCCTACATAGCTGATCACTTGGGTCCTCAAAATATTCATGTTGATTTTGGATTGATTTGACTTCAAAAGCCCCATCTTCAATGCTTATTGAGATTAAGGGAAAAATTATATCTCAGGTGTATTCTTTACACCATTTCAAAAATCAAGTAAATAGTTTAAAAATTCAAAATTCAAGTATGTATTTAATTAATTAAACATATATATAAAATAAAGTCACAACTAAACACTTAATGGTCCCAGATTCATAATTATAGGTCACAAATCATCAAATTAATTGATTACAAATTATTTCAAGGTCACAAATCAAAAATTTTGTAGGAGAAAAATTATTTTGAGGTCACAAGTCAAAAATTTTATGGCTCACAGACTAAGTCATTGAGGTCACAAATTATTTTTTAGTCACAGGTCATCAAATTTTAATGTCATAGTCCATCGCCAACCAAAAATTAAAAAAATAAGACAATCAACCCAAACCACCAACTTGCACCACTGCCATCGCAAACCACACCACATCCACAACGCACCATCACCGCTAGCAAGCACTACAAACTGTAATAACACCACCACCCACGTCGCACCAACACAATCGGCTTCCACAAATAGTCAAACACATAATTCACATCACACCCACACAATGGTGCCACAAACCCACCACCGACGACCATTGCACAACTATCGAAGCAAAAACCAAAAAAATCAACCACCAGATCGCATCACCAAAAAATGAACCGCCATCCGCATCACCATCATTTTCAACCACCACCACAGCCACTGTAAGATCTACTAACAAATCAAATACAAAACTCATAGTTTTCGCCTGCTCATTGAAATTGAATACATACGAAGTGGTAGAAAGGGAAACCCTAATTATTAACGAAGAAAATAGATCCTAGGTTAAAGCAAAGAGAGAATATAGATAGATGGGAACGATGACAAAGCATGGAGAAGAGAGAGAAGAGAATGGGACATGGGAGCAGCTCTTTCATTGTTGATCATCGAAGTTTGAACAATCGTCGACATTCAGAGAGAGAAGGAAAAGAAGATAAGAGAGAGAAAGAGTTGTAGAGAGAAGATTGAGAAATTGAATTTGAATTTTAGGGTTTCAAATTGGATTGTGATTAAAGTACCTGAAATGTGCATAAAAAACTATCCCCACCTGATATTTGCACTGAAATCTTTAAAAGTCGAGATTCTTGTAA